>NC_056727.1:190477047-190517047 GCF_019279795.1 Protopterus annectens
ACCTATTACAAATTGGACACACTGACAAATTAGCTAGCACTGATAGGCCCAGGTCTCTTGGATGTGTGTCTGACTGTTATGTGTTTGTTAATGTGTATATGATGCTATGTTACACTATGTATTGTCCATATACAACCATTACATCCCTGATTACCATACTGTACATGCATGGGGATGTTCTGCATGTAACATGTAACCTGGTACACACCTCATTCTAAATGCTATATTGTGTGTGCAGTTAATGCCACACACATCAGTAACACTACATACCTAGGTAGGTGTCTAGTCTCAGTGGTGCCAAGTAAGAGTGTGCGTGCATGTGAAGGGATCTACTTCAGGTTGCTGAATATATCTATCCCAGGGGGTCATCTGTCCATGTGGCACAGGCAGTAACTGTTATACAGATCGTGACATGTGTTCAACTGTACCCAGGATATGGCACAGCCATGGTGTCTCCACAGTGCAATACCCTTGTGAGACATGACAGCAGACCATCCTCCTGCTGATACATGTACACCTACAATACAAATGAATAACATTATGGAGACCACAGTCACTTAGTGTTACTAACAGCTATAATGCATCATGACTGGACAGCTACACTACTTGACATGTAAGCATTAAACATTACTGCTGACAACATGTTACACAGCAGTACATTTGTACACTGTAGTACAGTCACTGTGAGCATCAGAACCATATTAACCTGTCCCTGCATCAATGTTATGGATGACAGGGATGTGGCACAAGTATTATCATATGCACAGGGTGTGTTGTTGGTTTACCAGAGACCTCTGGTGGGCCATACGTTTGACACCATTTGTGTGAGTGAGGGTTGTAAGGTACTGATATGGCCGTGGTGATGTGGTGTGTGTAGGTATGGGGTTGCCCTAGGTGTGTTTGTATTGTGTGTGGGTATGCATGCACACAGTTCTGCCATGTGTCTGCCCTCTACAGGTGTTTGTTGGACAGCTGCAGACCATAATTGGCAGGGTGTGCAGTTCACTGCCTCCGGCCGTGGACATGAGAACTATGCCTGCCAGGGGTTCCACGGGCACGTCCATGTACAAGCCTCGATATGCTACTCTCCCTGAAGATGACATATGTCAACTGGAACCAGGTCCCTCCTGGGACTGGCCAGGGCCACGTGCACTTGACCTGCTGTGATGTGGTGTGGACAGTGCCGCCCTGCAGTGCTGGGGCTGGTACTCACACTACAGGAGTGGCTTGGTGTCCTTGTATGTCCACATCAACCGTCAGATGTTGGTGTTGCTGGCCTACATCCACGTGGCCTTTGCACCAGTCCCACCACATGCTCTAGAATGGACAATCCATGGTCGAAGAGGCTCACCATCTAACCCGACCGTCTATCCATGACCTCTGTATAATCACAGACAGCACCTGCAAGATCATGGATGTTGTCACTTACAGTTGAGAAAGCAGCCTCTGCAGCCTCAGTCCTTGTCTGATGTACCATTCCATACATGCTTGCGGCTCCATGAAAGCCTGAAACATGTGTCTGGTGGTACCAGATGTGGCACTTCTGCCAGGGGCATGATGACCATCGGCCCTCCCATGAGCATGCCAGTATATCGGTCTATGTGGTAATCTGCTGGACATCTGGCTATGGCTGCTGTGTCCAGACACATTAGCCATAGATACCACACTGTCCTGTGCACTGCCACTAACCACCAACTGTCCCTCTGCTATGACCACTGGTGATGGGGTATCTATAGGCACTGTGACTGTGTGCAGTGATGGGGTGGATAACAGGAGAATGTCAAACAATGGTGCAGTTTTGGCCTTTGACAACCCCGTCTGTGCCTCAACACACTTATCATAATTTTTAGTGTCTGTATGGACACCAACATCAGATTGCATGCAGGAGGGACCCTGACCCACCTCGCCACCTGTGAGGGGAAAACAAGAAACGCACTTTAAGATCTATACAAAATTGCTTAACAGTACACACATATATACACACACACACACACACACACACACACACACACACACACACACACACACACACACACACACACACACACGCACACACACACACACACACACACACACACACACACACACACACACACACACACACACCCTGACATTCCACCATAATACCGACCTGTCCCTGAATTTGCAGACTGTCCGATGTTTATTCATGTAAGTTTCCCATCCTGTATCACACTTGGAAACTTACACTCATTAATACCAATCATTAATGTATAATTCTTCTACTTGCCTAGACAAGTGATCATAAAACATGACCTGTTACTCCATTACCTTTTTAACTTGACTGGAGTCGATTTTACAAGGACTCACTGCTGTCATCCAGTGTTCACCCTGGGTATGTCCGGATATCCATGAGCATGGCCCCCATATGTTAAGGGCTACTACAGTCACTCAATAATGTCACGCACTGGAGTGTCATGCATAACTATTCCTCAGTAGATGCAAGATCTGTTGCTCAATCAACTTATTATGTGGACAACAGGAATATTTGGATACACTCACTGATGTTGTCTAGTAATTCCCCAATGCATCTGTAGTGCTGCATACATGGGTAGTCTTTCACCTTTCTGCTGATTGCAATTTTAACAGTATACCTGGTGTCTAGTTTCCGTCCCAATGCATGTTCCATGCTACAGACCTTATTATACTATCAGCTGTCCTGAGATTACATATCAATCAACTATTCCTGGTGTCTCATGTGTCAGTCCATATCTATATACTGCACGATTCCAAAGGGAAGTAGTGACGTATGAACAACCTCACAATCACACGTGCATACATGGACACCCACACAAATACACACACACACACATACACAAACACACACATCCTATATGCATCAATCCCCCTCCACTCCACCAGATTGTACTTACAGACAAAATAACCCCCCCCCACACACACACACACACACACACACACACACGCACGCACACACACTCACACACACACACACACACACACACACACACACACACACACACACACACACACACACACACACACACACTTACAGGTGAGCTTGCACAAAGATATTACACACAGATCTCCCATTACACATCTGTCAACAAGCATAACATATGGTACTCAACAGCATGCAGTGCAGTTATAGTCAATCCATGCTAGCAACAGTATACATGTGTGCGATACATGGACTATGTTAGTACGTGATGCCCCTTGCCCTGGAAACACTGCACCCATGTACACAGTATTGCTGTGCACCTGTTCAGCACCCTGCCATGTACTGTGCAGCATACCTCTCAGGTGCGCACACCATTGCTGAATGTGTATTACTTTGTCAGTTATATCTGCTGTGCTGCTCACAGCCCTGTTTGTCTGACACATACCTGGGATTATATGTGGACAGATGTCATTTGTGAATTCCTGATGTCTGATTTACAGATGTCATCATCAGCAGTGCATGTATGACCAATATGATACTATCACACTGACAGCCATCAGACCTTACCATGGCTATGGGGAGTTTACACACGCTTATTGATATGACGCCCTATTCCTTCATATGCCATGAGACCACATTTCTGCGTATGTTAACATTACATGAGCCTGATATGTGACATATGTCCTGCAGAATCATATGCAGTGTCAAACAAATGTGTTAGTTGTGCTGATGCTGATTGAGATGCATACACTTCGTGGGTGCATATGTGTGCACACCCTTATCATGATTTTTTTTGCACCTTCTGTTATGTGTACTACAGCAGTCACTATTCCTGGCAGGGGAATACTAGCATGGACCATCTGCATTTGCCAGTATATGGTCAGTCTGCCCTACACATGTCCCCCCACTCTGCATGATTGCAAGGTCAATTCATGTGCACATCCTTTGGAGTACACACACTGCCATCACTATTGCTGTGGAGTCAGAGTTATGTCTGCCACAGCTCCTGACTCTGACTGTGTGCAGATACAGCCATTTGTAGCATCCTTTGGATCCCTGCTGCAGTGTACTGTTGTTTCATGATGACACTCCCTCCCCACCTTCAGACATTTTGTAGATGCTTGACAACTATGGCCTACACATGTGTGTCAGGTTGCAGTGTCCCAAACAATGAACATCACATGTAACAGCCTAGTCACAGCTAAAGAATGGCAAACATACAGGTGCATACCAGCACGGTAGAGATAGGGATGGTGGGCCTGAGGTGAGGTAAGGCATTGGTTGTGCAGCACATGTATCTTACATGATACTATCTGTAGGTTTACAACATGGTCTTGGTACACCAGTACACATTGCAACACATGCCTTTTGGGGACCTCTTCTGTTATGCATATGCTACCTGTAGAGAGGCCTGGCTGATGTTTCCTGTAGTACAACTGTCACATCTGATTACCCTAACCCATAGGCCACACATTTGCAGAGTCCAGGCAATTGCTGACATGGGTATAGCACAGTCAGTACTTGCTAGACATTCCTGCAACACCCTCAGTGTTGTAGCATGTTACTAAGCAGCCTGCATGACCAGTGTGCTGCATGTGACATCATCGGTCTTGGATGGACATCTGTTTATTTCCTACATCATTCCTGTCCCATACATCCTTGCCACATACATGACTGTCTGCACTGTTTTCCATGGTATATGGAATGGTGAGGTATGGCTACATGTCCAGCTCATGGATGCTGCCTGTTGGGTATGGGGCCCATGCTATGTCATGTAAGATGTGTGCAAGCCACGGCTGCCTCTGTTGCAGGTAAGTATGCACAATTGACAGCCAAACGTCTTGGACAGCAGACCAATACTAGGCATGACATTGGGGACGTGTACTTGCTGGAAGGTGCATTTAAATGACAAATGCATGCATTCAGTACCTCAACAGCTGCTTCCACTATATTTTATTTGGAGTGTGTGCACACATATGCTTCCAGTGTTTGTAAAGGTATTTATTCCCCATATTTGCTGCCCTAATCTATGATTCCATATTACACACTCATTGCTCATGTTGGGACCACATTGCAGGTTGTAAGGGTTGTGGACCGCAGTATTATGATATGCCGTAGTGTAGATTTGTAACAGTTGCCATTATAATACTGGTATATACACTGTTGTAGCACTGTATAAGGGTGATGTTTCAGACATGTCCCTACTGTAGGCCATTTGTCCCACCATTATGTTCATCTATATGCACACATTTTACAATGGCAGGATGTTAGTTATATTACAGGAGTCTGACATACCCTTCAGATACACCATCTGTGATACAGTTCAGTTAACAGCAACAATATGTGAACATGTATGGCATGCATTATGGGTAAGTGTGTTAAATGTGTGCATGGAATATACCATAGCCATAACATGACTGGTCTATTGGCAAACCTGAACAAAAATCATACTCACCAGCTACAGGCTGCTGCCTTGGAGGTATACCAGAGGAACCTACATATGTGTGTGAGAGATGTGATGTCAGTAGCCACAGCTGTGGCACTGGTACAGGATGGATGCAGCCTTACAGTACATCAGCAGTACAAGCCCACAATACTACAGCTTATGCACACCTGTTTATTACTACTATGCAGCAACAGACTATATATATATTTCATCTCAGATATGCATGATCTAACTGTACAGATGCAGATGGATACTAAACAGTGGTCTACTGATGTGCCCTGTAGCCTTGCCTGCACACTCCTCTGCCAGTGTGTGGGTAGCACCTACCTCTATTATACTCTCTGTCAGTTGTTGTGTGTGCAGGTGCCCCAAGGCTGGCAAGGAACTCCTCAACATGTGTCAGAGGGGATGGATGGCATGAACCCCCCCCCCGTTGCGAGGTGATCCCTCCTGACTGCAGCAGCACGCCGACAGGCATTGCAAAGAAGGTCAGTACAATGATGCCGGACTTGCTCATTACTGCGGTTACTCAGACTGACATAATTTATCCTGTGGACAAGATCATTCCACAGGGTGGTCCGCTCCTACTGCTCATAGGCTGTTCCATGAAACAACACCTGGTAGTGCTGCACAAGGTGTGTGATGATGACTTCATTCTCCTCTGTTCTATAAACTGGAAGTCTCCCACATGACATCTTGCCTGAAAGACATAAAGATGGAAACAGGTCTAAGCAACTCATACAGCAAGGTTATCATAGTTCTTTATACACATCTCTGTCTCCCCCCACCATATCTGCATCAATAATCTGATCACACAACTCAATGGGTATGGCTACAGAATACCTACCATTGGGGCATATATCGTATTGTACCACACTTTGTGCTATGTGTTTGTAGCCATGTTCCCTGTGGGGTCACTATCATTGCTGGTCTGTTATGGACAATGTCACCTGCATGCCATTGTAAGGGCCACTATGGTTCCATATATGCACGTGGTATGTTTGCTATGTAACTGCTGCACATCTGTTGTTTTGTGTTACTGGGGATATTTATGCATGCTGTTGGACATGATCTGGGAATGTGTGGACTATTAATACCCACATATGTTCTATAACAGTGACACAATAGCAGGCTTAGGGAACAGTTGCCACCAGAACCACCTCTTTCACCTCTTCTGGCCATGTTACCAGGCCACATCACATGTGGGACCCACCCTGGGGCCTCGTCATCTACTGGTCCTGCACTACCTTCAGGTGGAGCCACCTCAAGGGATGGTGTCTCCCACCCCAAGAGCACACACAGACATGATCCTATCACACGTGGTCAGGTTCAGGGTCTGGTGCATAGGGAGCTCCACAGAGACTTGGGGATGTGCTACAGCACCTTGAGGCTCTCAGTACACACTTACAGGGTCCACATGCTCCTCCCGCTCAGCCTCCAGCCCAGGCACCTTGAGGGCAGTGAAGCTGATGTTGTGACTGGCAATGGGTGGGGCCTTGTTCCCATTGTTTCCATATAGGGGCTCATGCAGCTTCCACATCACAGATGACACTACCCATCCAGGGTGTTTACCCACCACATATGTCATATACCACCCTGTAGCTGTCTTCTCTATCTTCCACCCAACCCACATCCACAAATATAGCTGCTATCCTTCCCCAAATTCTCAATCCCACCTTCACACACAGGGGGCAATGTGGTCCCAACATGTGACATAACCACCCAAGTAGCAGACACTTACTGCTGTATATATGTGTGTATTGATATTTACGATGTTCGCTCACACATGCAGCACTATAATGCAAAACTAGGGGACATGTATTTATATACATATGTGTGTGTGTTTATATATGTAGACATACAGACACACACTCACACACACACATATATATATATATATATATATATATATATATATATATATATGTATGTGTGTGTGTGTGTGTGTGTGTGTGTGTGTGTGTGTGTATATATATATATATATATATATATATATATATATATATATAAATACATATAGGTGTCTATATCTGTAGACATACATGTGTATATATATATAATATATATATATATATATATATATATATATATACACACACACAGACACACACACACACACATATATATATATATATATATATATATATATATATATATATATATATATATTTATATACACATATATATCTTTATATATATATATATATATATATATATATATATATATATATATATAGATACACAAACATATATGTATATATATATATATATATATATATATATATATATATATATATATATATATATATATATATATATATATATATATATATATATATATATATATATATATATATATATATATATATATATATATATAGGGTGCATTCCCAAGTCAGGTCCAAACTCTCTAACTCTCCTCCTTGCACAGCTGCACTGTTCTGCCTTGCTACAACACAGACAGGTGCTATATGTGGACACAGCCTAACATTAGGGGGGATATATAGGGACAAATTGCAGGTAAGCCTGTTACACACCTATGGCATTTCTGCATGGTACATTACATGTTAACTTGAGTGTCCTGCAAGTGGTGGGCTCTGAAACCCACATGCCCATCATAATGGCATTAATTCCATCACCAGTTATTGGTCACACTAATATACATGTTTTCCATTACACAACACACACTATGATGGCTTACGTCTTGTTAGTCAGTGCTGATCTGCACAGTTGATGGGTATGGCCCACTACCCACAGGACAGATACTATTTCCCATAGCAGTTGTTCAGCTATAAATCATTCCACATCTTCTATCCCATTATTATGGACCAAGTACTACATTCAGTTACATGCATATATACTTCACATACCTGTTGTGGGAATGATGTCTATTCTGGATAGTTTGCTGGATAGATGTTTTTTTTTGTTGTGTTTTTTTTTTTTTGGCTTTGGCTTTCACTCTCTCTCTCTCTTTTTCTCTCTCTCTATCTTGGTCTCTCTCCAGTAAATGGATTGAGCTGCTTTGAATAGATTGCAGCATGGATTTTGTAGGTGATGCATATGATCAGGTGATGGCCTCTGCACCAGTCAGTGTCCTCCACTTGCTACCTGCATAAAGTATGCTGTGTAGTAATTCCAATTACCACTGTCATGGGAACCCACTACTATAAATCCCTTCATCATGTGGGCGTTGTCCCTTTACCTTTCCCATATGGAGGACATCCTTCCTCTGTGTGGGCAGCAGTGTTACCAACAGCAGGTAGCAATACCTCTTCCAAGAGGACTTTCAGACTCAGTCCAGCTACATATTTTTATAAGGTTCCAGAACTACAGACAGAGTGTGAGTAGTGCTGTTATATGCATTGTTTAGCACCAGTGTTACAGGGTTTGTTTGTACATACTAGTTTAACATGAAATGCAGTCTGTCTACATAGCTCTCAACTGTGGGCCTATCCACATGATGACCAGAGGTATACCTGTTATGTTTTGTCTGCCCACCGCACAGATCTTGTGTCAGATATATCACTGGCATTGTGTGTGTTGAGTGCTATCAGTATATGGCTACATCCATTTGTGTTTCTGATTTCATATTCCTGACTAAGGGTTTGTTGTAGTCTATCCTGTAACACCAGCAACTTACTCAGTGTATGACAACATTATTTCACATATGGGCCTGTGTTCCAGACTCTGTCCTCCGCCTACATACCAGACTTTGTCCATATGACATGCAGTGAGGGGTTGTTATGTAGTGGCCTGTGATTATGTTGTGCTACCATTCCTGCCATCATTTCAGTGCTGTTGTGGCCCCTACACATATTGTGGGGTAGGGTCCATATATATGTGGGCTTCAGCTGCACAAAACATGCGTGCCCTTCTGCAGTCCACAGGTCAGTGTATGTAACAGTGTTATATCACCCTGTAAGTCAGTCTATGGGGGAGGGGTATGCACCATATATATAACTTAGGCTGATACAACATGTGAGGGATAGCGGTAGTAATCCACCTTAAGGTATATGGCTGTGCATTACCATACATTTCACCTTGGGAACATTGGTGGCCTAGTGCTTACTGCCATACAGACTGTTCTGTTTGTCAGTGTAATTGTGATGTTTTCAGTTATGCATTGTTATGTAACAGATACATCCCAATTTTTCAGCTTCAGTCTTTTCCCCCTAGGGATTGAGTACAGAGTGTAATTAGAGGCTGCTGGACTATACATCTGCATTACTTACTGTTGATTGACTGTTATCCGCTGGCCCAGTCTGTCTTTACTGTTGTACTACTTGAAGGCTTTGGCCTGGACAGCAACATACATTATGCTTTCGGATTACTGTATAAAATGATCTGCTTGAGAATAGCATTACCCAGTTAGTATGCATTTCAAAGTCATAACAGCTATATGACATGGCATATACAACTGTAATAGTACACAAATAAAACATTCTTATGTATGCAGACATGTGTGTGGTGTCATATCCTTTGACTTGTCTGTGGGTATATGTTTCAGGCAACAATTGTCTTTTGTATGAGTGACTCATACACTGTTCATTTGAAAAGATGGCAACTGTAGGAATACTGGCTGCTCAATATGCTGTGCACCCTATAAATATGTATCTTCCTATACATATATATACATCTGTGTGTGTGTGTGTGTGTGTGTGTGTGTGTGTGTGTGTGTGTGTGTGTGTGTGTGTGCATATGTATCTTTGGAATGTTTATTGCGTCCACATTGTACATTCCCTATGGTAGCCAGACTGTACTGCATGATATGTCATTGATGCCATCCTGACATCATTAAGGTGGGATGGATTACTGTTAACATCTTGTGGCCAAGTTATGTAGGGTCCTGGGTATGGGTCATGCAACAGTTGGTATTGTGTTGCAGGGCAGATCTGTTTGGCTGTGGGGGAGAGGGGTGATATCAATACGTACATGAGGTGTATAGCTTGGGCCCCTCACCCCCATTAACAGTGCCTTGGTCATATATGTATTTGTTATGCTCTCTTTTATATCTGTATATATTTATATATATATATATATATATATGTGTGTGTGTGTGTGTGTGTGTGTGAGTATATATATATATATATATATATATATATATATATATATATATATATATATCGACATATACATGTAGACATATATATCTATAGATGCATGCATATGTATACATATGTATACATACATATATATATATATATATATATATATATATATATATATATATATATATATATATATATACATACACACACACACACACACACACACACACACACACACACACACACACACACACATACATGCATCTACATGTATAAATATCCTGTACTGTTGAATGACTGTGCTGGATGATATGTTTGTGAAAATATCAGGGTTGTGTATATCTGACATGGCTTAGTGGTAAATCACTTTGGCTATGGTGTGCAGGGTCCTGGGCTGGAGCCTTGCAAAGGTTGTTTATTTTGTTGCTGGGCAGAACAAGGGCCGTTGGATACAGAGTGATTAAGTCACTTTTCAGCAGTTGTAAGCAGGTTTGCACGGGTTTGAGCAGAGGTAAGCACTGCTAATGTCTGATTACAGTTTATTATACTGATTTAGCTTCTCAATTGCTTAACCTGTGTAGGCATTGCATACCTCCATGCAAATAAGCTTAAACCTGCTTACTGCTGCTTAAAAGTTGTTACTCCCGCTTACCCCCAAGCTAATTCCTTTAATATAAATGAAAAAGGGTTGATAGGAAAGTGGTGAAAAAGGAGCACAAAGAGCGAAAGACAGTAAAAAAATAGCTAGGGATGTGCCGGTGCATGACAGGAGTAGGGAAGGTCCATAGCTGCCCATTTTTTCTACAGCAACAGCTGTGCAAATACACTGATTTGGACACTCATACCCCTCAGAGAGGGGTGAGGGCAACAATAATATGTTGTGAAATCAATTAGACCAGATTACATGTGTATGTGCGAAATGGATAGCTATGTATGGGGCGAGATCTTTTTTGGGGAATGGATTGCCCTTTTTGTTTTTTTAAGGTGACAGTGGGATGTTGGGGAGGGATAGCAGGTATATTTGGGGAGGTAGGCTGGGCAGGATAACAGACAAGACAGCATACAGGGGTGGTAAATGAGACATGTGGGGGTAAACACTTTGGATGGGGTGGCGTGTTTGGAAGTCGGAAACCCATGACTCCCCTAGTGGAAACAGTGGGACTGAGGTCCCCACCCATGAGCTGTCACCACTGCACCTTCACGGTCCCAAAGGTGGCTGTGCTGGGGTCTGAGTAGGAGGGCCAGGCTGACCCACTAGTTGCACTACGTGGCCCTCAAGCTGGCATAGCGGATCTCCAAACTCCCTGCAGAGCTCACTACCCACCACACCCCAGACCTGGCAACGGGTGACAGTGTCCTGTCCGTGCCTACTCTTGGGGGGGCAAACCACACCCCCTGAGGTGGTTCCATCCGAAGGTGGTGCAGGACCAGCAGACATGCAGGTGCCCAGTGCCACAGCCAGATGAGGTGGGAGAGGTGGGTTCGCTGGGACAGGCCTTCCAAAAAGTGCAATGGTGTTTCAATTTTACAACATATGTGGGCTAGTAATAGTCAACATATTCCAGGATTAGGTATAACAGCATGCATAGATATTCCCATTAACCCAAAACACCAGATATGGAACAGTTGCATAGCAAACAGAACACATGCATATATGGAACCACAGTGGCCATTACAACAGCATGCAGGTACATTGATGGCAGCATGCCACCAATATGGGAGTATTTCAACATGGCACATGCATAGAAACAAATTTAAATATTTATCAGACAATAGGACATATGTCCCAACAGTAGATTTAATAGAGCACATACCGAATGAGTTGAGTATTTAGTTTATTGTTGCAGATATGGTGGCGGGGGGGGGGTATGTCAATTAAGAACTTGTATATCCCTGTAGTTCTTACTACTTTCCTAGTCAGTTCTGTGATCTGTACCTTACAGGTTTTATTATACTACCCTATAGCCTTATTTTGAATAGAGGTATGGATGTCGACAACTATATACATGGACTGAGTTTTACCTGCAGTATATACCTCTTGCCTGGTATACCTGTGGAGGTATTATTTGTTAACACTGCCTGACTGTTTCTACACCTATTCCCAGATTCCAGTTTGATGTTATGCACATACCTGTCCCTCTCTTATTGCACACACTCTGGGCATGTCTTGACAACATGCAGGTAAAACCGGGGCATATTTTGACTATTGCCTCATAAACCTTTGGTGAGTTATACAATGACAGGTTTGTTATCATAGACATTTTCCAAATATTTATAGAACTGCCAGTCAATTATATGACATTAAATGATGTCTACATGTTAGAGATTAGCACACTCATATGCCAGGGGGAGGGGGTAACAGCCAGCAGATATGGGCCACTTAACTGGACATTCTGGACAACTCTGTACACTTGTGGGGTATGATTCTGCATACAGCTTACTACCACTCCCAGGATTCAAACCATGGCTGTGTGTGCTAAAAATACAACAGTTCACTTTTCAGGAGAGTGTGCTATTTGGATTATGTTGTCTGTTATTTCACTGTTTTCTAAGTCTCTCTCAGTTGTACAATATGACTTCTTGTGATTACAACAGTCATATACAGACATTCCTACACATTTTATTTATGTAGCACAGTGTGGGTAACAGTGCTGTGGTGACCCCTAACCGGGAAAAGCCGAAAGAAGAAGAAGTGTGGGTAACAGTGTTTAATACAACAGTACTATTAAGAGATTGCAACACTACATTACCATATGATACCAGAGTAACCACAGGCAGTCCAGCAGTTAGACCTTTATTGTCAGGCTGTTAAACTTTTATTTACATGCAACCTATATGAGACTCTTCCTGCAATATTGTCTGGTATATTCAGTACATTCCTTAAACAATACAGGTTTTATACTGGCAATTAACTTTCTACTACTTTTAGATTTATTTTCTTATGACAGTACATGCAAGAGTATTACTAACCTGCCTCGTGACACAACTTCTGCAATCTACAGGCATGGGCTTCCCAGTTCACAGCCCGCTCGTCTGCCAATGTCAAAGACATAGGATGAATATTTATCCATACCTATCCATAATATACATGAGCTGGCAATTATTAAACAGGTAGTGGACTGATACTTACACATGACTGGGACATCTCTGTCCATCTAGCCTCTTGGATCCACTGACCCAAGATCTCCCTTTTTCTCTGCTTCAGGTTGGCATAGTGATGCCTGACCTGCTCACCAGTTTGAGGTATGCCAGTGGTGAGGTCATGGGCAAGACAGTCCCAGGCTTCCACTTTATATTGGTAACCCTGGTACTGGCCCTGCAGCAGTCTCTGGTCATGGTCTTTAGCAAGGAGTCCTGCCATGACTTTGGACTCCTGGATGCCCCAGTGCTGTGCCCGAAAGCACACCAGTCATAGTGCTTCTAGGAGGAAGTTGCAACCAGTTATGAGATGTATTCCCACCTGTTGGGTTTAAATAGGGTCGAATTCATGCACTTTGACATGATTGCACGGTTTTGAAAATGCTAAGCTATGGGCAAACCTGCTTACCTATGGTTGACATTGCTTAAAGGGGTATACCAATGGGCAACTAATTTAGCTGGCCTACACATTGCTTATACCTAGTAAACAGGGCTGTGGAGTGCTTAGCGTTGCTTAATTTTTAATTTGCATACTATTTGCTGTTTGGCATTGATTTCTTATCCATTACATGTTATATACATGTTTGCTATCCATGATTCATGTGTACATACACTGTATGGGGTCCTTGTGTTTATTAGGGGATTTCAACACTTTATTACAATGACACCTCACATTTGGACTTAATGCAGTACTCCAGTTCACATATTTATGTTATGTAGTAGGTTATACAATATAAAACTGTATATAGATTCCTTTCACATGTTAAGGTTAATATTCCTATAGTGAGGATCTGTTTGGTGATATCTCGGTGTTGCATACTGTTATGATGGCTTACTGGTTAGCTATTGTGACTATAGTGTCTGGGGTCCTGGTTTCAAAACCTACAAGGGCTGTTTATTTTGTTTCTGGGCAGAACAGCGGCTGTTGCATACAGAGTGATTAAGGCACCTTTAAGCAATTGTAAGCGGGATTGCATGGGTTTGTGCGAAGGTAAGCAATGCGACCCTCCGGTTAAATATGCTTACAGAGAGTTAGCCTCAATATTCCTTAACCTGTGTGAGCATTGTTTACCCCTGCACAATGGGCTTAAACCCACTTACTACTGCTTAAATATGCTTACTCCCTCTTACTACTGCTTAATAGTGCTTACTTCCACTTTCCCCCGCACTAGTTTAGACAGAAATGTAAAATGGTTCTTGAGAAAGTGGTGGATTTGGACACTATATGAATTTATCATTCATTACACATTATACCTTTAATTTGTATCCCTGATGCATGTGTACATATACTATATGGGGCACTTGTGTTTATCTGTGGATTTTACAACATTATTACAATGACACCTCACATCTGCATTTAATGCAGTACTCCAGCTCACAAATATAAGCTATTTAGTAGGTTATGCAACAAAAATATTGTTCATAAAGTGATTTGAAATGCAAAATGGAATATACTGGAGTGAGACTTGAACTGGGAATGACTGCTTGTAAGTCGAATGCTCTACCCACTACACTATTGCAGTACTGCTTCATTTGCAAGTATCTTGATATTTATCTTCTTGTGCCATTTAAGCTGCAGTATACGTAGCTAAGCAATGAGCAAACCTGCGCACCTACAGTTAAATTGTATCTGTTTGATAAAAAAACAAAATTTAACTTGTTTATATTATTATATTTTAACTATTGCTCTTATAAATGTGGGGGGGTGTTGCTGGGGGTATGCAACCCTCTATGAGTGGTCTGACTCATTGTTATTAGTTGCTGGCTACTGAGATTTGTCTGCATACATCAACTGGACATAAGCTGATTTAAGTATATTTTCTGCACTTATTTAAGATTTGAGTGAGTAAATATTGTGTGTCTTGGATTTAGTAAATATTGTGTGTGTCTCTGAATCTCTGCAGTAGTTGTTAGACTGCTTTGAAATTCCTTTGTTAAGTGTTAATTAGCTTGGGGGTTTCTGCTAACATTAAAATCTGTGTTGGTTACATTTCTAGTAATCATTTTAAATCGAGTTGCTGGCTACTGAGATTTGTCTGCATACATCAACTGGACATAAGCTGATTTAAGTATATTTTCTGCACTTATTTAAGATTTGAGTGAGTAAATATTGTGTGTCTTGGATTTAGTAAATATTGTGTGTGTCTCTGAATCTCTGCAGTAGTTGTTAGACTGCTTTGAAATTCCTTTGTTAAGTGTTAATTAGCTTGGGGGTTTCTGCTAACATTAAAATCTGTGTTGGTTACATTTCTAGTAATCATTTTAAATCGAGTTGCTGGCTACTGAGATTTGTCTATATACATCAACTGGACATAAGCTGATTTAAGTATATTTTTTGCACATATTTAAGATTTGAGTGAGTAAATATTGTGTGTCTTGGATTTAGTAAATATTGTGTGTGTCTCTGAATCTCTGCAGTAGTTGTTAGACTGCTTTGAAATTCCTTTGTTAAGTTTTAATTAGCTTGAGGGTTTCTGCTAACATTAAAATCTGTGTTGGTTACATTTCTAGTAATCATTTTAAATCGAGTTGCTGGCTACTGAGATTTGTCTGCATACATCAACTGGACATAAGCTGATTTAAGTATATTTTCTGCACTTTTTGAGGTTTTATAATTTGCACTGTGATTCCTCATATCTAGCTCTGTTGAAACTGTCTTCCCCACCCCCTCCCTGTTCTTGGTTGTAGTTTAAATTTGATGGCTTTTGCAGTGCCCGCCCCACTGTAGATTTGATCTAGGACACTCCCCGTCACATCTCTTTACCGCATTTTACCTAATAAACCCTTCCTGCACTTGCTTTTAGTCCTTTTTAATTTAATTACATTTTTTCAAACTGTGTGTGGACTAATATTGCTACATACTCAAGTGTGCCAGCTTGCACTGCATGTGAATTGTTTTTACTAATGTTTCTGCTACTTTTCTGGGAAAAAAAATGTATCTGCTTCTACTGTATTTGTGTTTCTTCCTACTTTATTTTGCTTTTGCGTCATCTTAAAAGTACTCAGTTGTATTTATTACTTCTTGGTGTAACTCATTCTAAGCCTTTTAGTTTAAGCACTTGGGCTTCAGACCAGTTGTTTTACATTAAGAAGGTTTGTGGTCTGCACTGTAGTGGCAGGACAGATAGCTTACATCCTTCTAAGTTGGGAACTGCTGATTGAGGGCTCAGTGTCAGTTATTCTAAAAGTGTATTAATTCTGGTTTAAGCACTTGTGATTCAGGCCAGTTATTTTACATTAAAAGGGTTCATGGTCTGCACTCTTGTGGGAGGAGAGGCTGGACTCTGCCCTTCTGAGCTGGGAATTTCTGGTTAAAGGCTTATAGTGCTTGCATATTTGAACTGCTTCTTACTGAAATTTGTACACCTTGTTTGCTGTAGCGTAGACTAGATCCAGGCCTGCTGAATCTAGCTTTGTTTGTATAACTTGAGCACTAATCCAGGCATTATTCAAAGTATTCAATTGTATTTATTACTGCTTGGTAGTAACTTGATTAAAGTGTAGCTATCATTCTAAGTCTTTTGGATTAAGCACTTGGGCTTCAGACCAGTTGGTTTACATTAGGAAGGTTTGTGGCCTGCACTGTGGTGGCAGGACAGGTAGCTTACATCCTTCTAAGTAGGGAACTGCTGATTGAGGGCTCAGTGTCTGTTATTCTAAAAGTGTATTAGTTCTGGTTTAAGCACTTGGGCTTCAGGCCAGTTATTTTACATTAAGAAGGTTCGTGGTCTGCACTCTTGTGGGTGGAGAGGCTGGACTCTGCCCTTCTGAGCTGGGAATTTCTGGTTAAAGGCTTATAGTGCCTGCATATTTCAACTGTTTCTTACTGAAATTGGTACACCTTGTTTGCTGTAGCATAGACTAGATCCAGGCCTGCTGAATCTAGCTTTGTTTGTATGCTTGTTGTTTGTTTGCTTGTTATTTCCCTGAAACGCTAATACCACCTAAAATGCGGCTTTTCAGCGCTTCTGTGGATCCCTAGTGATATCTGCATTGCTTACTGTACTTATTTCCTTGTTTCACTTAAAAGAAAGTTACTGTTTGTCATTTTTCCATTTAAGTTACCTGTAACACATTGCATTTAAGTTACCTGGCACTTGCTCACTAAAGCAATTATATGTCAGCACTAAAAAATTAAAAGCACTACACACTCACAAACTCCCCTTGAGTACCTTGTTCCCCACTGGCCCTTTTTTTTTCAATTATAAAGGAATTCATAATACTATTCTAGCATGTCCAAAGGTCAGTTGTCAATCTCCTCTCCGGTCCAGCTGGTGAATCTGGGAATCTTGAGGCAATGTTACAACTGCCTCATGTACACGGACAGCCCTCTCCTCCTCCCAACAAATTCCAACACATGTGAGAGATGCATCCATATAGCCAAACTGGAGGCTAAGCTCTTTCAACTCAGTACTGGCGTAACCAGTCAGGAGGAGAAGGAAACCACACTCACTACAATTCCAGTCTCACATAGACCTACCACGACAGCAAACCAAACACATAAACACACAAAAACATACTCGGAGGCTTTAAATAAAAATCTGCCTAAGCAGCAGAGACCTCCAAAGCAGATACCCAAGCAACCACTACCCCAAAACAAAACACGTGCAACACATAGCTCACAAAGCCAGTATGCTGAACAGTCACAGCCCTTAAGGCTAAACAACAGACCTGATAAGAAACTAAGAGTAATGCTACTCAACGCCAGAAGTCTAAACCTCAAGATGCACGCACTCGAAACTCTCCTTAGCATGGAGAACATCGATATCTGTGTAGTAACAGAAACCTGGTTCAAGGCTCCCGAGAGCACCCCAGCACTACCAGGTTATACCTCATACCATGCTTTTCGGCCTCAAACCTTGGACTGACCCACAAAAGGAGGGGGAGTATTAATATTCATCAAAGATACCCACACCTCCAGGTTGGTGGCACAGCACGAAGCATCAGAGACTATCCATGTGCAACTAACAGTGGGTAAAACTGCCTTCCAGTTTATAGCCTGCTACAGACCTCCCTCCCAAACCCAATAACCCCACTCAGCCTTCTTGAGAACACTGGAAAATATGAAGGTCTCTCCAAACACCATTATATTGGGCGACTTCAACTACCCAAACATAGACTGGGAGCATTACTCTAGCTCCAACACCCTAGCCGAAAGGTTCCTAGAATTTATAAACTCAAATGCTATGGAACAACTTGTTACCACTCCCACAAGAGGGGCAAACATACTGGACCTGATCATCACCAACATGGGGACTCTATGCTCCAGACCAGAAGTGTATCCCTCACTGGTAAGATCAGACCATAAACTAATCTCACTGGATATTCACATCCCGACCCCACCCCCTGCCCAGAAAACCACAGTGAAATACTTCTCTAAAGCAAATTTCACACTCCTCAAAACCGAGGTGGAATCCTTCAAAGCTCCCGGGCCTGTGGAAAATACGGCCCAGACTGCAGGATCCTTTATAAACGCATTCTATGAACACCTTCAGGAATGCACGGATCATGCGATCGCAAATAAAACCAAGACCCAATCCTCCAAAGGCAGACATCCTGTCTGGTGGACCCCAGCCATAAACAAACTATACAATAGAAGGAGGAAGCTACTAAATGATAGAGCAAAATCCCAAAAAGGGAAGGCATCTCTGATCAGTATTAGCAAAAAACTACGGGCACTCATAAAATCATCTAAGGCCAGCTTCGAAAGAAAAATTGCACAGGGCACTAAGGATTATCACAAGGCTTTCTTTAGTTATGTTAGGAACCTGGGTGGTAATTCCCAGATATGCTCAGAATTAGTCCAAAATGACAAAAAATACACCAAACCCACAGACATTGCCAACATCCTAGCTGACAGGTTCAGCGCAAACTTCTCTCCCCCCCCCACCAAAAGGTCAAATATCTATCCCAGCAGAGTGCTGCCCCCCTGACATCTCAGATGCTCAGGTAAGAGCCACCCTCTCCAAAGCAAAAAACACAGCATCAATGGGACCAGACGGTGTCCTGGGCTGTGTCCTACATGAACTCCAAGAAGAGCTAAACCCAAACATAAAACTACTGTTCAATCTCAGCCTTACTACAGGATATGTACCCAAAGAGTGGCGTACAGCAACAGTGGTCCCTCTCCACAAAGGTGGTGCCTCAGCGGATCCTGGAAACTATCGCCCCATAAGCCTGACTAGCTTGGTCTGCAAAGCTATGGAAAGGATCATCATGGACCTCATAAATAAAGATATTGGGGACCTACAGACACTGGATCCTACCCATTTCAGCTTTGTTAAGGGCAGATCCTGCCTCTTAAACCTGGTTGATTTCTTTGAACCAGTCACCAAGGCCAGTGATGAGGGGAAGGTGTTCCACACAGCCTATCTGGACCTCGCAAAAGCCTTCGATACAATACCCCACTCGGGCATTATAGATAAGCTCACCAGCTTAAATATAGACCCCTATGTCACTAGATGGGTTGCAAACTGGCTCAAGGACAGAACCCACATGGTTAGAATTGCTGGAACCATGTCAGACTCCAAACCAGTTACAAGTGGCATCCCACAAGGCTCAGTCCTGGGACCTCTTTTGTTCGGTATATATTTCTCGGAGGTACAGGCCAACACGGAAGGACTGTGGCTGACCAAGTTCGCAGATGACTGCAAACTGGGCACCATAATCAACTCTCCAGCCGACACAAGCATCATCCAAAAGGGTCTCATAGAAACAGACAACTGGTGCCAGAGCCATGGCCTCAAGCTAAATGCCAAAAAGTGTATAGTCATCCCCTTTGGCAACAACAAAGTGCCCACAAATTACCACATAGGTGGTAATCCATTAAGTACGGAAGAAGTAATTAGGGACCTGGGGACCCAAGTTGATAGCAATCTCTCATTTGACAACCACGTGGCCAAAGTGGTTAGAAAAACATTTTATATAGCCCACCTAATCATGAAGGGATTCACATCTAGATCAGGGGAGGTCATCGTGCCTCTTTACTCATCCCTCATCAGGCCCATAATTGAGTACAATGCCCCTTTGGGATGTACCTTACCAGACACCTGCAGCAACTGGAAAGACCCCAAAAGTACCTCACCAAGAGGATCAAAGGGCTCAAACAGATGCCATATGCTGCCCGGTTAAAGAAACTCCAGCTCTACTCAGTGGCATACTGCCTGTTCAGAGGCGATCTGTGCCTGACATATAAAGCCATGTCCAACCCGGAATTAATGGACATGCTGCACCTCAGAAAATCCAAATCCCATCGAGCTACGCGCTCGAGAGACTTGGACCTCAGCACTAAAATAAATAGGACATGCTCAAGGGACAGATTCATAACCCAGAGGCTCCCTTCACTCTGGAATAAAATCCCAGTCCAGGTTAGGCAGAGTCCCTCATTGACTCTCTTCAAGAGGAATCTTGATGAGTGGATGGAAGATCGTAGGTTTACCCCGGGTATCACTTCTGTATCACTGTTAGACAGAGACACAGTATACTAACCTCAAAAAAGGGCATAGAAAAATGAATTTAAAATGGGTGGCGAAAGCCAAACACATTCTGGCTAGGCTTATAAATGCCCTAGGACAGATAGCCTAGTATGAACCTATGAACCTATGATAAACTCCAATTCTTGATTACAGGAGTGTGTATATTGTGAGAGCTCTGCTCCCAACCACTCCTCCTGCACTAGTCCATGCTCCATGTCCGTTTAGGAGCTCATGCAATGCACCTTCATTAATATGCATAGCGCACTGCCGTGCTGCTTCTATGTGGTTGCTTCCATGCAGGACTAAGCTAGTCCTGCACGGACGATTACTGAATCTGGGAGATTAACTTATAATGAGAGCAGACATGCAATAGATTTTAGTCAAACAGTGCAGTTTAGTGAGTAAATTAACTTACAGTTTGTTATAAAGGCAACAAAGTCTTGAATTTCCCTTATTAATGTGCCATAATCCTCCTCTGTCAATTTCTCGTTTAAAGTTTTAGAGCTCTTGTTATACTTGGGATAAGTTGTTTTATCCGTAAAAGCTCATTATTCAAAGTTAACCAGGAAGCAGACTTCCTGATTTAGGCTCTCTCTATTGCTGATGTCATAAGTGCATGACACGTAATTCTAGTGAATGCAAAGTAGTTCAGGAGGTTCCTACGCTGTAACTAAAATTTTTTAAAGCTCGTGGAACAGCACAAGGTGAATTAGAAGTCCAGAAGTTGTCTCCAATGAAAATCAGTGGGAAAACCACTAAAAATTCTTCTTAGTAGCTTGACTGAGTTTAAGTTAGGTATGATTCCATAGAAACAGCATGAGCCTGTTTTACACAATAACACATCTAAACAAGGAAACATAAAGACATATACAGTATTTCACTTCATAAAAAAATTCTCCCTTTCTTCCCCTTTTCTTTCCTTTCCTTCCCTCCCATAAATTTATCTATCTCAGGACTAAGCCATCAATAATATATATATATATATATATATATATATATATATATATATATATATATATATATATATATATATATATATATATATATATATATATATATATATATATATGTTTTCCCCATTCAAAGGACTGGTATGTTAGAGTGGTGTGCATGAAAACTGAGCAGATTACTGTTGAAATATAATTATTTTAAGCCCAAATCTACCTTTGTGAGAGTTCAGATCACTGTTTTGTTGTTGACATAGATTCATTAGCCTTATATCACCTAATTGCCTAGACTGAATGTGGTAGAAGGTATTTATGTTATTTCAACATTGCTGTTTTATCACAGCAAATAATATTATTTAAAGATGTCTGTGATTAATTAAATGTAACAGAATAGATGATACCACTACTATTTTATGTGACGGATTATTGTATGGCTACTTTTTAAGTTTGCATTATTAAATTAAGCTTATGGGGTATAGGTAATTATATACTTTTTTATTTTTATGATGATATGAAAAGCTTACCTTGAAGAGAGAGCATAGCAGTAAAAGGATTTGCTTTATGTTATAAGGTCCTTACATATAAAAAGGAATAGAACTATATTATAGTATAGTTCATTTGTTTTTAAGTCTTTTTTGTTTCTCTGTGGTTTTCCACATCAAATTAGATGCTATTCTTTTAAGGGAAGGACTAACTCATTCCATTGCTTCTATTTTTTTCCAGGATCTTATGATTTTTAACAAAAATCAGTGCAGAGTCTAGGTCCTCAGACACCTTGTGTCCCTCTGGGAAGAAAAGCTTCAGCTTTGCAGGAAACAGGAGATGAGCCTTCACTTGAGCTTTCTTCAGTTCTTTTGTCAGAGGTACGAATATTTTTCTTTTGGTTATTAACATGGATGAATAGTCATTGTCAAAACAGATTATCGAATCATTGACTTTTATAGGTGACTTAGACCAAACAGTTTTTTAAAACTAATTCTTTATCAAATGAGATAAGAAATCAAACTATAACAGATTTTGGGTATTTTTTGTTGGTACCAGTTGTAGATAATGACTGTTGAGCTCTTTTATGCCAAATATCATTGCTTCTGGAAGGTCAAAAGTTTTTGGCAGCCAAGAAGTAAGAACACTTGTTCTATTTTTACCCTCTATGTTCTCAGGTAATCCAAACATCCTTAAGTTGTTTTGATGGGATCTATTCTCTTGATCATCTAGTTTATTTTGTAGCGTAGTATTTTGTTCAAGTTGGAACTCCAAGTTATTTTTATTTTCTTTTATTCTGCCCTCCATCTCATTTAGTGCTTCTTCTATACCATTTATTTGACTTTTTTGCTGTTGTAGGTCTTCATAAAGTAAATCCATTTGTTTAGAGATTTTTTCTTTAAAGTTGTCAATTTTAATATCTATTTTATCAATTTCTGTAGTTAGGTCCCAGATATTGGTTATTAGAGTTTGAAATTCTTTTTTGAGACTGGATTCTTGACTGTTGGTCTTTGTGAAGCTCATGATGATGTTCTTCTACAGATGAGGAGAAAATTTTCAAGTATATTTTTGACTGGAACATTTGCCTTCCTCTGGTTTATTTGATGCTATTGTAGATGCTGTTAATTGTTAGTGTGAGATAGAAAAAAGTTCCAATTTTGTAAACAGAGGACAAACTTCCAGTGGAGATAAGATTTCTTTAATGGAGCTGTTAAATTCTGCTGTCTCTCTGTGCCCATTTTGGCCACACACCCCAGCCTACACCAGTTCCTTTACTTTATGCTGGATATAAAGTTTCCATAGGCAGCAGAAAGGAGAACAAACACAATGAAGGCATTTTACAGAATAGTATATTTCTGTGAGGTCTTAAATAGCCATTGATAGCACCCATATGGTCACAAAATTCACACCAACATCACACAGTGCTCTATAGATCATCTGGAAGTGCTCAAACTCTATCATCTACCTCCTGAAGAGCAAACTGAAAGAGCTTCCACTTCATCAACTGCCAGGCAGTGTGTGATGATCAGGTTTTGTACACAATGTGTCTATGTACTACCCAGGTAGTTTCCATGATTCTTATATCTAGCATATATGTAACCTTTATCAGTGTTTCATGTGGGGTGACTTCCCAAAAGGTCTAGTTAGTAGGTATGCACATTGCCAGCAATAAAGGACAGAAAATGCAGTTTCCACTTAGGCAGGCATAAAGCTAGTTATATCAGTGTCTACTGTTGAGTGCCATGGACAGCTGGTGCTGAATGATGACCCCCATCTTAATCACTCAAACCATGGCTGAGATGACATACAACATCATGCATCTGTAGGCACACAACATTGTTAAACATGTGTTCAGACTCATGAAGTGATGCTTCTGATGCTTGGGTATATCTGGTAGTGTGTTGTAGTCTGCATCTGAGACCTGCATTTATTTATCTGTGATGTGAACCATGTTACACAACATGATAGTATGGAAACAGCTACAGCATTGGAACATCACAGCCTCAGAGAAGACTGACAACTGGAAGACCTCTCCCTTGGCTAGGTCAGGCCTTATCCACATACTTTTATTTTCCATGCTGGTGTTCCCCTCCTTTATACTTCATTTCTCACTCAGTACAACAACAGTGATCCTTTCTCTGCACATCTCTATTCCTTGACTGTTTTCCTCACATTGTGTGTCCATACAGCCCAGTCTGTCTATGTATACATTTATATATTTCTTTTCCCATCCATTTTTCTTTCCTTAATCCCTCTGTCCTTCTTGTACATACTTCTTCTTACCTTCCTTATCTGCCATTCTTATTATAAAATACAAAATGAGCATCTGTCCCAAAGTGCTCATACTCTCCCCAGCATAACATTCCTTTTCTGCATTAATTATCTCCCCTTTCCTCTTCATTTATATAATCAGATAAGTTGGTACTTTGCTGCGTTCACCCTTCATGGCCTGCTCATAGTGATTGAGTTGCCACTATGAGCCACATTGTTGAGCATGTAAATGCTCATAGCCACAGGCTTGCCACCTTACTGTTCTATGACAGCTCACAGTGTGCCCACACTGCTACTTTTCAGAAAACTGACTGTTATGGGTAACACAGCTGCCATAATTTGCTATGCATATATTTACTTGGAATGTTAGCACTATGCAAGCCCTACTATATATCATGTTGTATTATGGCATTTTTGACATTTGACACTGCAATGAAACATTCTGAAAGTTTCTTAATATTTTCCATAATATGTATTGTGTATTTGCATCATGTGCAGTCTTGATCAAATGGCATTTCCTTTTTATGAGTCATATAAAGTTTACTAGTTGTGATTGGTAGATCTGATGTGTCACATGATTTCATGAAATTATTTAAACTGCCAATCATTAGCGGACTGGAGTTCTGCTGTGGCAACCCCTAACCGGGAAAAGCCAAAAGATGCAAAGCAATTTAAGCCTGTGTTTTAAATAATTTCTCTGGTATGTTTTATTTTGGAAATGTCCACTACTGACTACTGGCATTTGCTACTTAATTTTGCGGTACACTGCCAATCATGAGCGGACAGGTGATCCGCTGTGGTGACCCCTATCCGGGAAAAAGCCGAAAGAAGAAGAAGAAGGTTGAGATAGTCAGACGTGACAGGAAAGGCTTGTATTGCTCTTATGGTTGTCAAAAAGTGTATAGATTATATACAGCATCACAGATCTGAAATAAAACACTGGCTGTTACATAAAGGATGCTATTTACATATTTCTCAGTTGTTCAGAATTTCACAGACTATCCAGAATTTTGTCTCATATTTTTGATCTGTTCCTCATAACATTTGTGGTTTTCTGGGAAATTACTCATGATTGAAATAACTAATGACAGCGACTGTTGTGTAATGAATGTTATTTTATACTGACTTATCAAAAAACTAAGGTACAGGGTTCTAACCTGATTTCCGGCCAATGTCTGTGTGGAGTTTGCATGTTCTTCCAATGTATGTGTGGGGCCTGTTTCACCTCTCATAAACAAGCTAGGTGTTTCTACGTCAGACTTGAGAGGTATGTCAAAAGACTGCTCCCAAGCTTGAATGGAGTCATGGGTAGCATTACAAAATCTAGGTGGTGCTTAAAGGATGATGAGTTGTGTAGATCAACTGCTTTAGGTTAAAACTATTGTATACAGCATCTTCTAGATTAGAAAACATGGATCAGAGACTCTGCCATGTCAGGGCTAGCCACTCAGTAGTGTAAGAAATGACACTAGGTTATTTGGACACAGTGACTAATGCCACCAAAAATATGCATGGGTATTTACTTGCGATAAGTAGATTGAGGACTATCCTACTCTGACCTACACTGAGGACCAATGTTAATGGTAGGACTAGTCAAAATACATCTATTGGCTAATGTGTGCCTGACATAAAACCCAGCAGTCCTGGGTCAGTAAGCCAAGCAAACTCAAAACTGTTTACTATGCCTGCATGATGAGCCCTGATGCTCATTAACATTGCATGTGGCCAGGCAAGTGAGTGCATCGAGCGAGTCTTCATTGCAGCAGCATTAGGGGCCTATGGGAAAATTGTGTAGTACCAGTATGCAGCCATAGTGAAGTATGGATAGCTATAGTAAACATCTATTGAGCACAAGCCTTGAGAGCAGTCAGCGTTAAATGGTGCACACAGTTGGTGATGGTTGTATGCTGATCTATTTTTATAATCCAGAGAAGATTATTGTGGATGGTAGTAAGGAAAGTATACCTAAAGTGGGAGGGCAGAGGAGAAAGTAGAACCACAGAAACAAAATTATAAACTATACAAGACTGCAAAGGGAGGGGGAACACAATCAGGGATGTAGAAGACAACTGAGAAGAGGGTATAAAACTTGCAGCCAAATATCACTCTCAAGTAACTGACATTTAAAAAGATAAAAAAAGATAGTTGGGGTACTGAAATGTATCAACAAAACCAATTATGATATCAGAAGATATATTTGATTTTTTAGACAAAATAAATGCTATACAATGGAATAGTGATATGTATTTCTTCACTCTGGATGTGAAGAGTCTATTCACAAATATTGGCCATGATTTTGGTATAGAGGCAGTAAGACTTTTCTTAGGAACTTCTCCAGCTACATAATATGTAATATAATTAATACACTTCTGTCTTACAAAACATTTTTTTGAGTTTAATAATATTATTTAAAGACAAAAACAGGGTATGGCCATGGGGGCTGCCTTTGCCCACATGCATGCTAATCTTAGCATGGGCCTTTTTGAATTGGAATATATCTACAGGAGTGTATTTTTCCATCAACATGTGATTAGGTATTTTCAATATATTGACAATTTAGTTTTTATAGCTCAAGGTGATCAAGAACTGGTTGAATAATTTGTCCATTCATTACATCATAATAGATTTGGTTTACAATTTGATGGTTTATTAGTAGGGATGTGTATTCCATTTCTAGATGCACAATTGAGCATTAATAATGGTACTGTTTTATATAGTACTGTACATAGAAAATTTGATCAAGGTACACAATTTGTCCATAGAGACAGTTGTTATCCTACTCATATTTTGGAAGCATTGCCATATGGTGAGATGCTGGGAGTATCCAGATTGTGTAACAACATCTGGGATTTAAGAAGGGAATTAAAAATAACTGTGGATATGTTTGAGAAAAGGGGTTACAATAAAAATCTGATGGAAAAAAGCTGGAAGAAATTGTGTTCTGGCTCCTCTACAAAGAACCCACATGCTAATTCCCAGTTGTTGGCTCCGTATAACATTATTGGTAAAGAATCTTCTAAGCTGGTTTATTTTGTTACTACCTTTGGATGTTGCAGCTCTGAAATTATAAAAGAAGTGAAATATTTTTGGAATTATTTGTGTTCCTTAAAAAATGTCTCTTCTTGGTTAAATGCCAGACTAGGTATTTCCTATAGAAGGGGTAGAAATATACAAAACGTTATCGTAAAGGGAAGATTTTGTACCCCTAACCCTAATATTAATCAAACTATATATCCGATGGGTAAATCTTGTTGTAATAAATGTAAGGCATGTAAATATGTGGTAAACAGCTTTGTTAGCATTAATCATATTGTAATAAATGTAAGGCATGTAAATATGTAGTAAACAGCTTTGTTAGCATTAATCATATTCCTTTTGATTCATGTCATAGTTTTACTTGTAATACAGAGGGAGTTATATATGCACTTAAACACCCCTGCGATTTATTTTACATCTGAGAGATCAAGAGGGTATTTAAGGTGAGAATGCTTGAGCATATAAGAGACATTCATAATAAAAAAGAAGCAAGCTCTATAGCAACTCATTTTAAGCTTTTTCATAATAGCATTAGTGAAGGACTACAGGGTACTATACTAGAAAAAGTTAAAACTGTTTGATGAATGTCTCTCTAAAAAATAGCTTTTGACAAAGGAATCTCTGTATATTTTGAAATTTAACACATTACATCCATATGGGCTTAATGAAAAGTTAAATTGGAAATATCTTATTTAATTGATTGATTGGAGTGAATTGGATAAAGTGGTGATGACTGTACCTAAGGATGAGAGAGTGGTGATTGGACCAGATTTCAATGGGCATGTTGGTGAAGGGAACAGAGGGGATGAGGAAGTGATGGGTAGGTATGGTGTTAAACAAAGGAATGCAGAAGGTCAGATGGTAGTGAATTTTGCTAAAAGAATGGGCATGGCTGTGATGAATGCTTATTTTAACAAGAGGGAGGAGCATAGGGTGACATACAAGAGTGGAGGAAGATGCACACAGGTGGATTATATCTTATGTAGGAGGGCCAGTTTGAAGGAGATTGGAGACTGTAAAGTGGTAACCGGAGAAAGTGTAGTTAGGCATCATAGGATGGTGGTTTGTAGGATGATGTGATCAAGAGGAGGAGGAGGAGTGTGAGGACAGCACCAAGGATCAAATGGTGGAAATTGAAAAAGGGCAATTGTGAGATGGAGTTCAGGGATGAGTTAAGACAGGCACTGGGTGGCAGTGAAGAGTTACCAAATAGCTGGGTATCTACAGCAGAGCTAGCAAAGGAGACGGCTGGAAAGGTGCTTGGTATCACATCAGGACAGAGGAAGGACGACAAGGAGACATGGTGGTGGAATGAGGAAGTACAGAAGAGTGTACAGGCAAAGAGGTTGGCAAAGAAGAAGTGGGATTGTCGGATAGATGAAGAAAGTAGACAGGAGTATAAGATGATGAGGTGCATGGCAAAGAGAGAGGTGGCGAAGGTTAAGTATAAGGCATATGAAGAGTTTTATGAAAGGTTGGACACTAAGGAGGGAGAAAAGGACCTGTACCAATTGGCTACACAGAGGGACCGAGCTAGGAAAGATGTGCAGCAGGTAAAGGTGATAAAGGATAATGAGGGAAACATACTCACAAGCGAGGAGAGTGTGTTGAGGAGATGGAAAGAGTACTTTAAGGGGTTGATGAATGAAGAGAATGAGAGGGAGAGAAGGTTGGATGATGTAGGGATAGTGAATCATGAAGTACAATGGATTAGCAAGGAGGAAGTAAGGATAGCTATGAAGAGAATGAAGAATGGAAAGGCTGTTGGTCCAGATGACATACCTGTGGAAGCATGGAGGTGTTTAGGTGAAATGGCAGTGGAGTTTTTAACCAGATTGTTTAATGAATTCTTAGAAAGTGAGAGGATACCTGAGGAATGGAGAAAATGTGTTTTGCTACCGATTTTTACGAATAAGGGTGATGTGCAGAGCTGTAGTAACTACAGAGGGATTCAATTAATCAGTCACAGCATGAAGTTATGGGAAAGAGTAGTGGAAGCTAGGTTAAGGAGGGACATGATGATTAGTGAACAGTAGTATGGTTTCATGCCAGGAAAGAGCACTACAGATGTGATGTTTGCTCTGAGAGTGTTGATGGAGAAGTACAGAGAATGTCAGAAGGAGTTGCATTGTGTTTTTGTAGACTTAGAGAAAGCATATGACAGGGTGCCTAGAGAGGAGTTGTGGTATTGTATGAGAATGCCAGAAGTGTCAGAGAAGTATGTAAGAGTGGTACAGGATATGTACAAGGGTAGTGCGACAGCGGTGAGGTCTGCGGTGGGAGTGATGGATGCACTTAAGGTGGAGGTGGGGTTACATCAAGGATCAGCTCTGAGCCCTTTCTTATTTGCAATGGTGATGGACAGGTTGACAGATGAGATCAGACAGGAGTCCCCATGGGCTATGATGTTTGCAGATGACATTGTGATCTGTAGTGAGAGTAGGGAACAAGTTGAGGACACCCTGGAGAGATGGAGATATGCTCTAGAGAGAAGAGGAATGAAGGTCAGCAGGACTAAGACAGAATATATGTGTGTGAATGAGAGGGAGGATAGAGGAATGGTGATGATGCAAGGAGTAGAGGTGGCGAAGGTGGATGAGTTTAAATACTTGGGGTCAATAGTTCAGTGTAACGGTGAGTGTGAAAGAGAGTTGAAGAAGAGAGTGCAAGCAGGATGGAGTGGGTGGAGAAGAGTGTCAGGAGTGATTTGTGATAGACGAGTACCTGTAAGAGTGAAAGGGAAGGTCTACAAGAGGGTAGTGAGACCAGCTATGTTATATGGGTTGGAGACAGTGGCATTGACAAAAAGGCAGGAGTTTGAGCTGGATGTGGCAGAGTTAAAGATGTTAAAATTTGTACTGGGTGTGACGAGGGTGGACAGGATTAGGAATAAGTATATTAGAGGGTCAGCCCAGGTTAGAAGGTTTGGAGACAAAGCCAGAGAGGCAAGATTATATTGGTTTGGACATGTGCTGAGGAGGGATGCTGAGTATATTGGGAAAAAATATGCTAAGGATGAAGCTACTAGGTAACAGGAAAAGAGGAAGGCCTAAGATAAGGTTTATGGATGTGGTGAGAGAGGACATGCAGGTAGTTGGTGTGACAGAGCAAGATGCAGAGGACAGGAAGAAATGGAAACAGGTGATCCGCTGTAGCGACCCCTAATGGGAACAGCTGAAAGAAGATGATGATGATGATGATGATGATGATGATGATGATGATGATGATGAATTGATTGATTGTTTAATTATATTGAACACAGTACTTGAGGCAAGTTTTCTGTAGTGCTTTTACTCCTTGAAGGCTTTTGTGTTGAGCCGAGATGTTAGAGAACAGTTTCTTAAGTTTTAAATAAATTCTGGTGGATTCACTGGCTGGTTGTTTTTCTTCTATGATATCAGAAGAGTTGAATCTGTGTGTCTGTACTAATCTGTGGGGATGTGAACTTTTAGCTCTTTCTATTGGCACTCTACAAATCACGTCATTTACAAGCTGTGACATGAAAGCACTGAAGGTGTCAGTGAACCTTAAAACAGATGATTTGGAGAATGCAAGCATAAAAGTTACAAAAAAGCATACGACCCTGGGAGAAGTTGAAACCTCACCTCTTTTCGCTGACATGGTACAAATTACTTAATTTATGAGCTGAGCTATGGAAGCAGTCACACTGAAGGTGCCGGTGCAGCACATAGCAGGTTATTGTTACAGATTTGCACAGCGTAAGTATAAAAGTCACAGAAAAAAGCATACAACATTGAGGAGGTTTGAACCCTCAATGTTTCTGAGTGACACTGTACAAATCACTTAATTTACAAACAGTGCCCTGGAAGTAGTAAGAATAAAGGCATGAGTGATATCCTTTTTCATATTTACACACTGCTGTGCAGCCACACTCAGCTTATTTGCAAAACTTGTGGCAGTCAAGGCCAGTACACTTAGCAGATGCCAGTGCTTAGACATAATTATTGCGAACAACAAGCAGTGACATTCCTCACTGGGTGAACGTGGGTAATCAAGTTGCTCTTAGGATCAATGGATCATAGGAAGTTACTAGGCTATTGGCCCTAGGGCCTTTGCAAACCTAGCCATGTTGTACCCTTGTTCCCTTATAGATCAAGATATATAGTCTATATTTGCAATGCAAATTTAAGATCAGCACAGGTTGCTCCTGTCCAAGAGGGACATAGATGAATCCCCCAGGGTAAATTTATGGGTTCACATCCAGTTGTCCACGTTGTGCTTAAATAGGTTCATAGGTTGGTGCTAGGCTATTGGCCCTAGGGCCTATGCAAGCCTAGCCATAACAATTCCCTGGATATTTCTTCCCACAATATTTATTTCTCTGGACCCCTGTCTAGCAGGGCGACTGACATGATCCCCAGGGTGAATTTCCCATCTCCCATCCAATCATCAAGGTTCCTTTTGAAGAGGGCCAATGAGGTGCTCTGCTTGACATGTAATGGGCAGTCTATTCCAGAGTATAGGGAGTCTCTGGGTCAGGAACCTATCCCTCCAACATGTTTTGTTCATTGTGATGACAAGGTTTAAATCCCTGGAGCGTGTGGCTCTGAGGGATTGGGATTTCTTTAAGTGGAGCATGTCCAACAGCTCAGGGTTTGACATGGCCTTGTATGTTAAGCAGAGATTGCCTCTGAGTAGACGATATGCCACAGAGTATAGCTGGAGTTTTTTTAGACAGTCAGCATATGGCACCTGCTTTAGGCCTATGATTCTTTTAGTGAGGTATTTCTGTGGCCTTTCCAGCTGTTGCAGATGTCTTGTGAGGTACATACCAAACGGGGCATTATATTCTATAATGGGTCTAATGAGGGATGAGTACAGTGGAATAATGACCAACTTTTTTCTGAATGAAAAGCCCTTAGTGATGAGGTGTGCCACATAGAAGGAGTTCCTGACTGTTGTGGCAATGTGGTTATCGAATGTGAGACCACTGTCCACCTGTGTCCCTAAGTCTCTCAACACACTTTCGATGTTTAGCGTCCTGCCACCTATGTGGTAATTCATGTGTACATGTTTTTTTCCAAAGGGGATAACTACATTTCTTGGCATTAAGCTTGAGCCCATGGTACTGGCACCAGGCATCTGTTTCTGTAAGGCCGTTTGTAGAATATCCACATCATTTGGGGATTCAATAATTGCCCCCAGTTTGCAGTCATCTGCAAACTATGTTAGCCAGAGTCCCTTAGTGTTGGCCTGTACTTCAGAGAAGTAGATGCCAAACAAGTGTGGTCCCAGGACTGAACCCTGAGGTACTCCACTTGTCACGTGTCTGGAGCTGGATTTAGAGTTGGCTACTTTTACAGTCTGAGTTCTGTCAGTAAGCCAGTTGGCAACCCATCGAGTGACATAGGGGTTTATGCCCAGCTTAGTAAGTTTATCTATGATTCCAGAGTGGGGGATAGTGTTGAAGGCCTTGGTGAGGACCGCCTTACCCTCATCCACAGCTCTGGAGACTGATTCAAAGAAGTCAATCAGATTCAGGAGACAAGATCTTTATGACCCGTTGCACACATTACAATTACAAAAAGATGATTTAGAAGTTCTATATAGGAGCACATATATGTGTGTGAGTGGTATGTTGGAAATGGGGATCATATGGGAAGTAATCAAAGAATAGAACAGAAGGTAAACAAATAGGGAATAAGCAGAATGGAGGTGTGGAAGTTTTTTCGTGGAACAGGTGCCTATTTTGTATTTATGAAGAGAAGAGAAGAGAAGAGAAGAGAAGAGAAGAGAAGAGAAGAGAAGAGAAGAGGATAGATAAAATAGTAGGTGAAGACAGACATGACTGACAGGGTGTTATGTAACTTACTAAGGGAGGGGAAACAGAATGGTGAAGGATAAATAAGAGAAACAGAGAGAAGACAATGATGATGGAAGGACTGAATGAGTAACAGGATTTGCATGAACACAAAAAGGAGGGGAGCAATAGGTTGGGGGATAGGAAGGGGTATTAGCAGTTGCACTCTGAGCCAGTTGAGATCAGGTGGGAGATTACTCATCACCCTGACATCCAGGGTCTGATCACCGCAGGGTCCTGTCTCAGATGGCAGTAACTCAATGAGACACCCAGTGGATATTCTTCATGTAGCCAATCTGGGCATCCAATCTCTTGTCCTATAATATTCCCCACTATGTCTGCCAGCTGCTGATAGTTAGCAAAAGCATCACCTCTCTTGCCCTGCTACTGATAGGTACCACTACACAAACCTCAAATGCAGGGCTATTTGAAGCAGGTGGCACAGGTAGGCTAGGAAGTATGTAGCCAACTGTGGCAGCCACTAGACACTTCTGATAGTGGTGGTAGTGATGATGCTTCTGCTACTGCTATCTGTAGGGGGATGACGGACCTTGCCAGTGGGATGAGTGTAGCTCATTGTGCTGCTGCATAAAATAGTAAAAGAAATGGAGAGAAACAAATAATGAATAAAATAAATGTATGTAAGAGAGAGGATACTGACATAGGGGGTGCTGGAGAGAGAGAGAGAGAGAGAGAGAGAGAGAGAAGTACAAATACAGTGAAAAAGTAAAGGTCTTATTAGATTGAGACTGGTACAATTAAATACAATAAATACTCATTGGGCAAAACAAGAATTCATGAGTTTAACAAATCTAATGGTATATATAAATTAAAAGGGGAACTGAACCAACAGCTATCATCACATGGAGTTTGACAGGCAGGGGATTAATATGATGAGCTACTTAGACAGATCAAACAGGGCCTGTGTTCAGAGATGCAGCACTGATTTATCAGACTGCTGTACATATGTCAATAATATATGCTGGTTAGACATAAATATTTCATTGTCAGGAGTTAGGTAAAGGAAACAACCTTTCAATTATATAAAAAAAACATGTCCACAACTAATAAGAATGATTGTACATTTTTCCATGTAATACTACATTTACTAATATTAGTTAATACTATTTAGACAGAAAAATAAACAATGAATACTTTTCATGCTAACAAAACTGAGGAGGTGGGGGATCAAGCCTACAAGTAACCCATCAATGTGAGAGCAGAGTCTTAACATCCTGACCCAATTGTCCACCAGTACAAGGGGGTTACACATTGAGCTATGCAGTAATGAAAGAAGTTGCAGTAATGATGGAAGTTGCACTTGTGTGTGAAAGCTGTAAGTATTTGGAATGAATCCCTACTACAAGTAATAGTAGCAGTCATTTGTCTGTGGTCAGTTTGAATTTTATGATTGTTTTGTGGGGATATATGCTAAGTAAACCTACATGCCTGACTCTTAAAGAGCAAGGATACAGACATCTAACTGTCAGGCACAAAAATACAGTATGTTATATGACCAAGGAAGATAGTAGTGTCATTAAGATTTATAAAGGCCATGCAGGAACATGTCTTATTCCACTGTTTTTCCATACTAACAAAGTACTTCTTGTAAAACAGGACAAACAAAAAAAGACTAATGCATCTGCTGGGATATCAACATCCCCTCTATGTCCAAAGTCTTTGATGTGAAGAATGAGGTGGTACTTAGGCCCTCCATCTCCATGGCTGATGGCTCTTAGATGTGCACATAGCTGACCAGCCCAAATGTGATTATGCCTGGGCTGAAACTGTCACCAGTGGGAATGCAGTTTGTGGGTAGGAGCGTGGATATGAAATGGTATGCCACAGGACCACTGTTATGATCTGAGGTGGCACCCACAGATCAGAGATTGTGGAACTGGAACATACAGTAACAAGTAGGGGAACATTGATTGTACCACCACTCATAGAGCTGGAGGAATTCATGGTCTATCTGAAAGGGAGTACTACCTTCAGTGTGTCCCAAAGTATGGTGCTGGATGTTATGTTCCTGTTCTGGTTGAAGGAAGTCACTGAACCTTGACACAATTAGAATGGTGTGTTAATACAGGTGACCTAACCTATCCTGTAACTGTAAATTATATAATTAAAATTGTATAATTAATTTAACCATCCACTGCCCCTTAGTCAAACTGCTTGTTCATGGCTGCTTGCACACTCTGTCTACCTTCCTCTCACCACCACGGGAATTATGACTGAAGGTCTGTTTTGTTGCAGCAGTAGGTGATTCCTCTTCTATGAACCTTCTTCTTCTTTCGGCTTTTTCCCCGGTTAGGGGTCACCACAGCGGATTACCTGTTCACTCATGATTGGCAGTGAAGTATTACGGTGTCGAGTTGCAAGCAATTCCGATTTTTTTTTTAATAGCATGTCACACGTTTCACCTCTCCCACAGTTCACTGATGTCATCTTTGTAACGCAGATAGGTTTTGCAGTCATATTTGAGACCGTTTAAATCAGGTGTTATTTATTTTGCCTGACATGAGTTCTGTAAAATGAAGTAATAGGACACTGCAGTGCAATTAATTCACTTTCAGACTTCTAGAAAAATATTCAAGGAACTTGGGAGTCTTGCACAGACATTGTGAAAAATAAGTAAATAAACAAATAAATAAATAAAATAATAGCAGAGAAAGTCCAGGGAATGGGCCCAGAAAAATAACAACAATGCATATCAGGCAAGAAGCTAATTTGTGCAAAAAAATGGAAGTAAACATCTTGTCCCATCCCATTTCCCAGTTATTCAGTGCATAATGCTTCTGTAATTTGCTTCTAGCTCTAGACCTGACCTGACCTGTCGAGCTAGACTATAAGTGGAGCTAATGCCTGTCTCTCTTTATGCAGAGCAGTCCTTATTTGGGCATTTGTGTCCTGCAAAAAAAAAAATAATAAATGAATAACTAACTAAATAAATAAATAAATAATGAACATCACAACTGTTCTGAGATGTTAGGTCAAAAATGTTTTAAGTTTCCTTTACCAGTTGCGTAAAATATCTGTATTGCTTCTGAAACACCTTGATATGTGACAGCATAAAAATCTCAAATTCTACATGAATGAATTTTTTTTAATTTATTTTGGTAACAAAGCAACATAAAATGCTTTGCACTGGTTGCAGATATAGTTTGTCCTGCAAAATCTCATGTTTTCATAAAAATGTCTCACTTTGGGCTTTTGAAAAGGTGGTAGCCGTAGATTTCTCGGAAAAGGAGTGGCAATACCTTTTGGTTTGTTATGAAGCACAAAAACAACACACTGAAATGGAAGGAAAACTGACAAGATATTTTACCTAGTATTTATCATGTATCTTTATTTGAAGTTAGCAAAATTCATCCCATCTTGCTTTTGTCTTTCAAAGTTATAAAATATAAGTGAAAAATAAGCAAGACAGGCATATATCCCGAATGTACCTCTTTATGAGGAACATTCTTCATTTTTAGTATTACAAATTCCATGTTCAATGCCATTCTACATTGAAGGCTCTGTCACAAATTCATTACTGAGAATCTTTATGACAGATTTCCACGTACTTCTCAACCTCATAGCTTAAAAATGTATGGACAGATCCAAAAATAATGAGACAAATGCTCCAAATTAGGGGCAATTTGTTATATAATACTGTCACTCATTTAAAAAAGTTAAGGTAAAAATGTGACAAAAATAATTGCCACAGTAGATAAAAACAAACTAATAAAAAGAAAATACACAATATTTATTCTCCTCTTGTCTAAAATAACTTATTAAAATAAGATAGAAAAACAAGGATGAATAAAATAGGACAGAAGGAAAACATGTTAATAACAAAAAGGTTTTGCATCAACTTGCATTTTCGGAAGAATAAAAAGCATGGGATTCTAGTTCCTGAAATTACTGAATGTAATCCTTCATGATTTAACAGAAAAATCAAAAATATAATGAAGTTCAGGACAAACATACATATGAGACCAAATCAAGGACAGTTGAGAAGTATGGCTATCCAGGCTAATTAACAAACACCTAAATCAGTAACAATTTTAAATATTTCTCTAATTCATTTAAAAATGTAATTGAAAGGCATTTTCTGAGCAATTAGAAGAGTGAAATTTTAATAACTGGCATTATTTTTTTTTTTCAAAACAGGTTTATTGTTTTAACATATAAGAGAAATATCATAAAAATTTTATACAAGTAATTAAAAATAGGTATTATTATAATATTCAACAAAACAACCAAAGTATTTACAAAGACATCCACTACAATCAGATCAACCAATTAAACTAAAATACCATGCTATTGAAATTAAAATTTTTTTAACAAATTTTGTAAATTATCCCATACAATAAAATAAGATGTTTTTCTATTTGTTCTAGTCCTAATTGTGTTTATTTCCATATGGCACACTATATTCATAACATTTTTAAATTCATTGAACGAAGGAGGTGTATCTGAAATCCAATTTCTAGTTATTATTTTCCTAGCCACTGCTAGAATAGACCATAACAAGGGAAGCTTAACCTTTTTAACACTTTGAGGTACAGGTGTGTTGAATAATATAAGAGATTTAGAAATAATGAAATTATCTGTAAAAAGAGCCTGCAAAAATTCATTAATTGACTTCCAGTATTCTTTCAATTTTATACAGTCATAAAACATATGAGCCCAGTCAGCATTAATTTCTACATTACATCTCTTACATAGATTATCTTTATTATTTATTTTATTCATCATCAAATGTGTATAAAAAGATCTATGTAACAATTTCCATGTATAAAGTCTCCAGACAATGGAAGACGTAGTTCTATAAGCAGATTCCAATATATATTGTTTATCTTGTTGATTTGGTGGGTCCCCATTAATAGAAGTGAAATAATTCCAGTATGAATCTACACTGTAAAAGTTTCTTGTCTGATAACTTTATGTATGTATGAAAGTTTACCTTTATCAGAAACTTTATGTTGTAAATTTAATATCAAGTAATCAATCAGTGTTGGAATAGATTCTTTAACAGTTATAGACATTAAATATATTTTATTAATGAGATGTTGTCTAAAGGTCTGAACCTCTAACCAGCAAGTTTCTCTTAGATCAAATTCTTGTTTTAAGAAATCTAGATTTTTAACTTTATTATCAGATATCAACTGATACCAGTACTTTAGATCATTATCTATAGCTAAATGAGTTCCTTCAGAAGTAGATGACAAAAGCATACCCTGAGTATACATTATAGGAAATACAATAAAATTCCATTCCCTATACTTAGGGTGCATGAATATAAAGTTACAATAACTAATAATAATATTTAATGGGTAACAAACCATATGTTTAGGTGTAATAGGTGAAGTACAAAATTCCTTTAGTAACCATAACATGGAGTTATTTACAATCATATTTTTATGTGTTAAGGAGATTTTCATGACGTGTATACTAATTAGCTCCCAATAATCTTTCCATTTTGTGACATATGACTGATCTATTAATAAAGTAATAACTTTTACAATAGAAGAGATAGTATATAAATTAAAGTCTGGAAAAGAAATACCCCCTTGAGACCAGCTATTAGTATGTTTCTTTAATGCAATCCTAGGTCTATTAGGTGCCCACAAGAAATTTAACATTAGTGTGTTCAGTTTCTTGATAATTATTTTTGTAGGTGGAAGTATTATTGATTGTATTAAATATAAAATCTTGGGGAATATTATCATTTTAATAATTGTAAGTCTCTCCTCCATAGTAAAAAACATATTATTCCAGGTATTAAAAAGATTTTGTATATTAAGAAAACAGGTATTATAATTATTATATAGAATAGATTTAATATCTTTAGATAGCATTATACCTAAATAAGTTATCTGACCTGAATTGGGTACATATTTAGTAAAATCACTAATGAGAATATTTTTTCGTGTATATATAGGTAGTATTTTAGTTTTTCTTCATTGAATATTAAACCAGAAATACTTTTAAAATTCATCATGTTATCAAATAGAGACTGTATAGAAGAATTAGATGCTGCTGATGTAATTAGAACATCGTCTGCAAGTAGTTGATGTTTGGATGTTGTATTTGCATCTATTTCAAAACCCTCTATGTCAGTACTGTTTCTGATCAAATTAGCCCAAGGCTCCATTACTAAAGTGAATAATAGTGGAGAAAGTGGACATCCTTGTTTTGTACCTTTAAGAATGGGTATTTTTGTGAAACATATGTTCCTACCTTAATATAAGCCAACGTTCCTTTGTATAAATGTTCAATTAGATTTACAAATGCATCCGAGAAGTTTGTGCACTTCATTAAGGTAAACAGATAGTCCCAACTTACTGAATCAAATGCTGAACTTATATCAAGACTAATAAGTGTTAAATCCTTCTTTTTCCTATTTGCAAAATCTATTAATGTTAAA
>NC_056727.1:190522047-190549547 GCF_019279795.1 Protopterus annectens
TATAAGAAGTATATACAATAGAATGTTACTTACTGTTTATATTAATAGAGTTAAAAATAAAACACATTATTTACTATTATTTAGTTCTAATTATTATTAGTTAAAGCATGACAGATTATTTACAAACAAGCATAAGCAGTGTAATCAAGAAAGTATAATTAGGAATAGCATTTGAAGAACATATAAACTTTTAAAGGAAAAAAAAAATGTATCAAATTACTGACCTTATTTTTCCTCATCAGAAAGAGAAACAAGTTAAATCACAGCTTGCCATTAAATCTCCAGATATTTTGACTAGTTATGAAACAAAACATTTCTTTGCACACAGAGAATAACTTTGATTAAATCTTTTTCAAAATATTTGTTGCTTCTTGGAAATGCAGGAACTATATTTAAAAGATTAATAATAAAATAAAATGATGAGAGAGAAAAAAAACATAGTACAAATCATTTGTTTTTAGTCTCTTCTTCTTCTCTGAAGTCTTCCACGAAGTTTCAGTTGCCAGTCTCTTTAACGAAGGACTAGCCCATTCCATTTCTTCTATTTTTCTAAAATCTTATTTTTTCTTTGATAAACAGTAAAGCAGAGTCTAAGTCATCGAAAATTTTAGGACCATCAGGAAGGAAGATTTTAAGTTTGGCAGGAAACAGAAGGTATGTTTTAAACTGTGCTTTTTTTAAGCTCCCTTATTAGTGGCAGAAAAACTTTTCTTTTAGCTAATACCATGGAAGAATAGTCATTGTCAAAACGCACAGTTGTTTCATTAATCTTAACAGGAGCTTTAGCCCAAGCAGATTTAAGAACCATCTCTTTATCAAAAGATGATAGAAATCTAACTATAACTGATCTAGGATAGTTTTTGTTAGAGTTAGTATTAGCTATAGATCTATGTGCTCTTTCGATACCAAAAGAGAATGCTTCTGGTTAATCTAAAGTTTTAGGGAGCCATGTTGTTAAAAAAGAAGTAATATTGTTACCTTCAATATTTTCTGGCAGTACAAAAATCCTAATGTTATTGCGCCTAGATCTATTTTCCAGGTCATCCAGCTTTGTTTGTAAATGTGTATTTTGTTTCAGCAGAAACTCAATGTTGATTTCCTCTTCTTGTATTCTATTTTCCATGTCATTCACAGCTTCTTCTATGCCTGTCATCTGGATCTTCTGTTGTTGCAGGTCCATATGTAACAAGTCTATTTGTTTTGTAATTTTTTCTATGAAAGTGTCTATTTTAGTATCCATTTTATCCATCTTAGCAGTAAGTTGCTGGACTATAATTATCAGAGACTGAAGTTCTTTCTTGATGCTGGAGTCTTGAGAATTTGTCTTACTGGAACTCATTTCAGACTGATAAACTGACAGGAAAATTTCCAAAGTAATTTCTGACAGGAATATTATTAAGATTTCCTTTCTTTTTTAGATATAGTTCAAGAACTATATAAAACAAACATATTTAAAAAGAAAATTACTTCAAAAATTTATTTTTTAAGTAATTAATTCCTGTCAATGTAATGAAATTGGTGGAGCTGAAGAAATCTGCTGCTATCCTGTGTTCATCCTTGGCCACGCCCCCAATAACTGGCATTATTGACTGACTGTAATTGTCAATTATTTTATTAGACAATTAAGCATTTTATGAAGAACATGGCAAAACATGTGAGTCAAAATCAGGGATGGTAGAAAGTATGAACCTTATGTGTGGGCTGGCCCAGCATTGTCTGATAAAGTAATTTAAAAAAGAAGAACTCATCTCAAAAAGTGCCAGGATATATATTTTCAAAACAGAATAACTCTCAACATTTTACCTCCATGTAGCTTGGCACTCTTGTAATGAAATCAATATAGAACAAAAACAAAAATAAAAACTAGCCAGAAACACATAAAAGCACTACACTTGTAGTGTGACGTCTCATTCAAGAAGGTGGAACTTGGCATGGGGTTTTGAATGAAATATATTTTTCATATTTCTATATTGACTTTCACATGAGTTGCACACATGGTGTATGTTAGAGTCTGCTCACACCTGCTTGTTAAGGTAACAGTAATGGCATTAGCGAAATTTCACTTATAACACTATACCTAACCATCACACTGATGAGTCACTCAATGTTTACAAGTGTGAGCTCTCTTGCAGACACTTGTAAATGGACAAGCAAAAATACACTGAGGGACACATTTTAAAAATGAAAATTACTTTTTAATCTTGCATGTTGGCCAACATGATGGGCCCCTGTAAGCCATGGGCTCCATGTGGCCACCCTAAATGCCCCTATTATAATCTGCAACTGTGTCCAGTCCTATTCACCTTTATAAATACCAACAAGTCCCCTATATCCCTCTATCAATATAAAAATTAATTCTTTCTGACTTACAGTATGCAGGTACATCTATGATTCAACATCCACATCCATCTGCACATGGTATAGTCAAGGGGATTAGTTTTTATTATAATTATAGTTGTAAAAATCTCAGTTGCATGTGCAGTCATGGTGCTATGTCATATTTAAAAATGGGTGTTATATAGTTTGATGTATTCATGGAAATTCCTTGTGCTCCACCTGCACTCTGTAATAGATATTGCATGATGTTGGAGATTCTGCAGCCTCTAATATTGATGGCAGGGATGAGATGGTGCAGTTGGGGTATGAAGAGGGGGTGGCTGAAGACAGGGAATGTGACTAGTGCATCACCAAAACTGACCATGGACACAGACGCTATACCTGTGGATACCTAGGCCACACAGACATCAAACAGGGAAAGGTTGATGGAGGCCCTATCAATCACTGAAATCTTCTAGACCCCAGTAGACAGATGTCTTAATCTACCCTTAGAACTCATGGACAGAGAGGTCTACATAGGGGGGTCGGTAATGGAGATCACTAGATATATGATTACTAACCTTCCCCTGAGATTGATATGTCATTGACAGCAGCCCAACATATGTACAGGGACATCATGGAGGCACAGGCTAGTGCCACTTAAGTCATGGCAGAGAGAGTAAGAATTATCCAGGGTGTGTGTGTGTGTGTGTGTGTGTGTGTGTGTGTGTGTGTGTGTGTGTGTGTGTGTGTGCGCGTGTGTGATGACATATTGGAGAGCACGGGCTGTATGTGTGATTTCTTGCATAGACTGACTCACATACCTGACCATGCAATGTCTTCTCTGGCTGACCTGCAAGGGTGTGGGTCCATCCATGGTGCTAATCATTTGCTACATCCACAGATTTCAGCAGACATAGCCATGGATGAGTAAAACCTCACTTCTGCAGTGCTACTAATACCACAGCAACATGCATTGTGGTGGTTTATACCCTTATGGGAGGCCATCCATGTAGTCATGGCTGTCACCATGGTGGCATATGTCCTAGAGGCTGTCATTCAAGGTCATGCAGCACAACAGCATCTATCCAGGGTAATGGTGCATCCAGTACAACTCCTGGAAGAGCCAGCTCTCTTGACTGTGGGTACCAAGACACAGTGCTACAACTACTGCTGAGTCTGTGTCCCTGCAGACCCTCTAACATCATCACAGTCTGCAGCATTTCAACTGATCCTGGTCATTTTCAATATGTTTTGTAAATTCACCCATACTGGTATCAACATTTCACATAAAAGCACTTTTTACTTTCTTATTCATCAGCGTTCACTCTCACACACTTCTTGTGAAAGACATACATTTCTGTACTCTCTTCTTCATCTGTACAAATAATAAATGTACTCTGCCCTACATACTTGCTATTTGGGTTGCCTATGTCTGATGCACAGTATGGCCAACATACGCATGCATAAACATAGCCTGGTGTTGGCTTTGCACACATCATTTTTACTATAGTGTATGTGCTTAATTCTTGTATATTGCTTTGTGAAGCTGTATGCAATCTACTACCCTTTTGTAGTGCCATGACATGCTGTTCCCTCCTCCATCTGGCATGGTCATCCCCTGCTGGCTACAGGCTCCTCCTCTGAGTCCTCATTTGACTCAGCCTGTACTGCCTGTATTGCCTAGAACCGTGGGTGCTGCAAGTACCACCGTTATGTACCTTATTCTTAAGTTTAACATTGTGTAACATTGCACACACAGACATTAATTTTGCACATCCACATAAAGCAGGGTCATACTGCAGGCACCATCAGATGAATCCAGACAGCAAAATCATGCCTCCAACAGCCTAACACATGATAAATAATGTTTCTGGTTTGTGATTGTGCATGGTTGTACCCAATGTATGTTTTTAATCTGTGAATTTCCTATGGGTGTCCTGAGCCACTGTTCCAGTCTATATCCAGCATAACCAACCTATCTCCTAACTGAATAACAGAACTCTGATATGGCATCCATTACCATAACAAGGTCTGAAGCAGCCTGCAAATTTATACATACTAACTTTGTCCAAATCAAAGATAAGGCTAGAAAATAAACAAGGCAAGTGGTAATTAAGCAGTCTATGAAAAGTATATATATTTTCATTGTACATCACTGAGGCTGGGAATGAGAATTGTTTTATAGCTGACTGCATGGTAGTTTGAAGTTCTTTTTCATCATAAACTACTCATGACATTGAAAATTGGCTTTAAACATTGGGGAGTCATAGTGGAATAAAAGTGACAGAACAAACAAAACACATTGACATATTTCAATTTGCTATCACGTGCATATATAAACAGCATGCATTGTTACCCCTACCCCCCCAAAAAATTAAGTTATCTGTTTACACATCTGATGTTTGAGTCTGAGGAAAGTAAAAAATAAATAAATAAATAAATATGACAGTAATGTAGTCATTCTTGTTGCTCTTATACAGTCTATAGACAAGCTATAGTGATCATCTGTGCATACCTAGGGAGCATGTGCTGACTGCGCTTACTAGTGTGAAGAATATGGCCTCAATGGGCCCTGATAACATCCAATTGAGCATTCTAAAATATGGCTTATCAGGACCCCTGGAGTCAAGGACTATGATGACCATCACATTTCAAAAAAAAAAGTACCTTCAACAGATTCTGCAAACTACACACCTATTAGTCTGAATAATCTTATTTGCAAATCCATGAAAAGAATTATCATGGAAATTATCAACAAGGGCATAGGAGAACTCCAGACACTGGATCTAACCCAGTTTGGTTTTGTCAAAGGAAAGTCATACTTACTTAATCTGGTGGACTTCGCTGAAAAAGTCACTAAGGCAATGGATGAGGGGAAAACAGTGCATACAGCCTACCTAGGTCTGGCTAAAGCATGTAATACAATACCCACGTAGGCATTTTCAACAAACTTACAGAACTAGGTATAAACCCATTTGTAACACACTAGATAGCTAGCTGGCTCACTGATTGGACCCAGGAGGTTAGAATCAGTAAGGCCACTTCCTCAAAGAGGCTAGTCACCAGTGCTCTGTTCTAGACCCAGCTCTCTTTGGCATCTACATTTTGGATGTCAAAGCCAGTGTCAAGCACCTCTGGCTAACCAAGTTCACAGATGATTGCAAACTGGGAGTAGTCATTGAATCCCTCCAAAATGACAACACTCTTCAGGAAGAACTAACACAGACAAACACTTAGTGCCAAAGCCATGGCTTAAAACTCAATAACAAGAAATGCATTATAGCACCTTTTGGGAAGTCAGCCACCACAAGGCATTTATGGGAAACGCACGTGTATTGGTGTATCGTGCTCTATTAAAAATTGTGTTTTCAACTTTAGCCTCGGATCCTGTGCCTTTGGATACAATTTTGTTTTGCTGTGTAAGCTGTTGTGTGGCTGTTTGAATCTTTTCTTAAACGCACGTAAGTAGTAACCTAGCCTTCTACTAACATGTAAAACTTGCAAAACAAAATCCTTCTGTTTTGCTCAACATACGAGCAAAGGCTTGATGATTAGGTCCAGAGAGGTCATCAAACCATTGCACTGAGCCATTATCAGATCCATCACAGAATATAATGCCACCTGACTAGTAGCAAATGAAACGTCCACAATGGTTCCTTATAAAAAGAATACAGGGAGTAAAACACATTGTCCTACTATGATTGCCTCAAAGTCCTGTCTCTTTACTCAATATCATACAGACTTCTGAGAGGTGATCTTTGCCTGGCATATAAGGTATCCCCAGACCCTGTTTTGATGAACCTATTGCACATCTTCAAAACAAACAGCATCAGAAGTACTAGACTAAAAGACCTAAAATTTACACGTGACATAAATAGGACATGTTGGAGAGACAGATGTGTTTCTCAGAGAATTCTCATTTCTGGAACAGGCTCCCCATCTATATGAAGCAGAGTTCCTCCCTATTCATATTTAAACACAACATGGACCAAAACATGGGTAATCAGAAATTCACCTCTGGCCTGGATGTTATGTCTTTGATGGACAGTGGCAGTCAGTAAATCACCCTCTATGTAAATCAAATTTGTGGGTCACATTTGGGTTGCATAGCTAGGCTTATAAGGGCTCTAGTGGTCATTAGCCCAGTATGCACCTATGAACCTCAAAGATCTGGAAAGAAAGTTGAAGAAATAATGATTACAACATCCCCATCCCTTCACACAGGCTATATTAATGTTCTGTGAACATCTCTGAGCATGGTCTGTTTTTGACTAGGTAGCACTCAAGGCTAAGGCCACAACTGAGACTGTGCCAGAATTCACTTATACAGCATGAGATGTGGGATCTGTCTGTTCTGTGATGCATTCTATGCTGTATTTTGAAAATTAATGACTTGTTAATTATTTGTAGCTAAGCATTTGCCTGACAATATTGTATGTCCACAGATAAAAAACTGATATAATGTTTAAACACACACACACACACACACACACACACACACACACACACACACACACACACACACACACACACACACACACACACACACACACCATAACACAATACAACACACACACACACACACACACACACACACACACACACACACACACACACACACACACACACACACAAATACAGGTCAATCACAGGATGCACAACACACACATGCGGCACTTATCTGTATGTAAACTAGATGAAAGTGAATGTTCCTTCATCATGTCTTTGAGGTGTTGGAGAAAACAAAACCATATGGATAAACCCACACACATATATGGAGAGCATACAGATGTCACACAAAAGAAGCCACAGAAAGGAACTCAAGCAGAGCCACGTGCTGTGAGCTGAAAATTACACACAAATACAAGTCAATCACAGGATGCACAACACACACATGCAGCACTTATCTATATGTAAACTAGATGAAAGTGAATTTTCCTTCATCATGTCTTTGAGGTGTTGGAGAAAACAAAACCATATGGATAAACCCACACACATACATGGAGAGCATACAGATGTCACACAAAAGAAGCCGCAGAAAGGAACTCAAGCAGAGCCACATGCTGTGAGCTGACAATTCTACTCACTGTGCCAATGTTGCAGTGATCAGTTGCTTTCATGCACATCCTTCTTCTCCTGCCAGATCACCAAAGATAGCTGCCAAATGTGGGCAATACTGATGCTTGTGAAAGAAGTATGTAATAATGCAGGACCCTGGACCACAGTAGTGTCTTTACATGTTGCTTGGAATATTATGCCAGGAGCATAATTTGATAAGTGCTGGCTGCCAGTGGAATACTCTTAACCATCCGAAAGTGATTGCAGAAGGGGGAGTGCAGTTAACGAGTGCATAAGGTTCCAATATTAGAGTGGACTGTTCTTTGTGTTTAATTCACTACAATGACCTAATAACTGCACAACAAAAGTGCATCATAATAACAAAAGCAAGCCAGAAACAAATGACACCAAACCTTCATAGCACATAGCACAAAAATTAGAAATTCAGTTGCACAAAAATGTCTTTATCAGTAGAAGAAAACACTCAAATTGGCACCATCCATATTTTTTATATGTAGTGTTCTCTTTTCCCTCAATATTCTATTGCCAAGGGAGGAAATTAGTCTGCATTGTTTATGGTGTGGATGCAAACACAATAACCCACAGATACAACTGCATCTGATAGCTGAGTCAGTCTTGAGAGAGAAATATATAATGGTTGTATCGTTGATGGACTTTTGCCTAACAGTGAATGCACACTTTAAACAGAAAACACCCACAATATTAAACACAGAGCCAGCTGCTTGAGTTCAGGAATCCTGGGAAACAACTATGAGAATGAGCCACCTCTTCATCAGGATGTAATGTGAGAATCCTGCTTGCTTCTGACATAGGAAATACTCCTAATAGTGAGTTTTGAAGTATGTTCACAGCAGAATTTGTTACTTAAACTGCTTCATATTAGTAGGTTGGCATAACTGTATTTTAGCTTCTTTAAAATTAGGATGCTTGTTTGCTTGCTTATTTAGTATTCCCCTTCCTAGTACCGTGTTATATGAAATATATCCCAGGTAGTTACAAACCGGATATCATATGTGAATTTTCACCTTAAATAGGCCAATAATACTGAACACTGTCATCTGTACATCAAACTGAGTTGTACAGATGTTTGTGTTGAAAATTGTGTTTGTAAAGCTGCTTGTGTTAAAAATGTACCAACAGTGGGTCCTGGGTGTATTATAACTGATCTAATCTCAGTCCAGCTAACTTTGAAAAATATTAAGAAGTTCAATTACTTAATTTAGGCCGTAAAGATTGTATTTTACAGTTCTGATTGCAGCCAGAGACTAACTATATGTGCCAGATAATGGCTTATTAGCTCCTGTAGGAAAAGTGGAAGTGTTTTATGGTTTTATAGCCTCCAGATGCTATAACACATCTCAGCAAAGTTTTATCTGAGTGTATGGTAACACACATGTGCTAAAGTTTGGTTCAGTGTTTAGCAATGGAGGTAGCATGGGAGCCAGAAGTCAGATGACCAGATGTATGTGATGCCATTCTGTAATCTAGGACAAAAATGATATTTATGTGTTAGAAACCTGACAGAAGTATCCCTCAACTACTTCATCTTGCCTTGCTCTAGTAAGTGAACCAGGGAAAAGTAATTCTTTAGATCAGTCAGGGAAATATAATGAGATTAGTTAAGTACTGCTTTTCTGTATCTGTGTAAAACTATTCAGCTGTCCTATTTTAATATTTCCTTTGGCTGAAACTCTGGTGTTTATTGTAAATAGATATTCCATTATTTCATGTCCTTTTTGTTATTTATTATTATTAAATATATTTAAACTTTTCATTTTGGCTGGTCCTTTAGAGAATATTTTAACCTTTGAAAGTACTTATATCTATTTGGTGACTATAGCCAGTCTTGAAAGCCTTACTGCATTGGTCAAACATTATCATTTGTATTAATATTAATTTCACTCAGTATAATTGGGTACCCTTGTAAGAGCCTTAGAATAGCTGACTTTGGAGTGTCTGGTGGCAGTGTAACTACCTTACAGTCTGGGCAGAAGGGGGCATAGCTAACAAATCTGTGCCAGCATTCCTAGGTGTGTGTGTGTGTGTGTGTGTGTGTGTGTGTGTGTGTGTGTGTGTGTGTGTGTGTGTGTGTGTGTGTGTGTGTGTGTGTGTGTGTGTGTGTGTGTGTGTGTGTGTGTGTGTGTGTGTGTGAAAATAAAATCTCAAAGAGTGTGTGCATCAGCTGTTTGGAGCAGAGACATGAATCTCTGGTTTCACAGAGAGGTTGCTGGAGGACTTGGCTAGGACACTTTGCTAAAGACTCAAGTCTATAGCTGTGCCAGTGGGGAGTCATACTGGGAACCTGGAGGGAGACAGAGAGAGAAATCCAGACCCCAGACTGAGTGTGTTCCCTGTGTGCCCTTAAGGGAAATTGTGCTTGATGCAGAGAACTGTATCTGGAAATACTGGCTGTATCCATTTTTGTTCCAAGTGAACAGCCCTCTCTAGTGTCAGTGGTGAGGATTCAGGCTATGTGATTACTGGCCCAGAGTGGGGATGTCACAAATACAAAGAGAATAACTCCATCAACTGTCAGGTTGTGTATAATGCATAGACTAGCTTCTACAATATGTGTTTGCAAGCTTCCCTGGCAGTTGTCCCAACTCCCACATATGACACATCTGTGACTTGTACCGACAGTTTGCAAGGGTGACTTGCCACATTGGCATTTTATTGGTTATGATGGATATAAATTGGAGCAGGATTTAGGATCAATTAAAACAAAATCAAATATTTTGATAATATTTTGATTTTGACTAATGGGACAATCTTACTTTATTACTTCTTGAAGGTCTAACATGGGGATCACTTGACACAGAATAGATATATGCATCCAGATTCATGAATGCCTACACTAAATGTACACTAAGTGCCCACAGTCTGTCTTCAAAAACATCCCCTTCCACATTTTCTGTGCTGTCTATTTACTCAAAAAGATTACAGTAAGTTTGCATGTAGTCTACATTTTCTGATAACCTTCATGATTCCCCCTCAATATATAAGGCTGAAATAAAATCAGAAGGAAAACTAAAATTTAGAATGAAGAAGGTGGTAGTTACACTTTTGTTACCTATTCACTTAGAATGGTGTTCACTTAATGTAGGTGTTTGTGAATCTTGCCCTGGTTTCTTTCACTACATTCTTAACTGTTGCAACTTAACCATATTCCATTACTGAATATTCTGTAGAAAAATTTCTAAGAATAGGAAATCTGTAGTTCTCATTAGTGGGGAAAACCTATGCTATTTAAACAACAGTCCTATATTTTATGAGCTTTAACCCCAACCCCATGTGTAAAATGGGAAAGGGGGTTGAGGATGGATGGCTGGATGGATAGATACACTGAAAGTCATACTGAAGAAATGTTGGGGAAGCAGAAACAATAAGATAAGGGAAGACGTTTTCCCCTATCTGAAATTATTCATCTTATACATACTAACAAGACAAGCCAGTGAACCTAGATTGTTTTATGAAAATTATACTTTTCAACTAATATCTACTTACAATGTTCAGGGAAGGGGGTCTGCACTTGGAAATGTCTGTTAGCAGGTACAGCTACCTTTATTAAAAAAAGATCTCTCAAAGTTTGTTAGGTGTACAACATGGGTCTATATTAGATAATCAAAATCTACTTACCTCAAACCTATATTAATAGACACCAAAACAGTGAAATTCACTTTTGTGAATGTGAAAAACTTTCCTAGGGTAAGGATACAATTTTCCAAGACCACAACTTTGCCTTTTTCCTCACTGTAGTGCAATCTTGGAGTTAGTATATATAGTTGGGGGGTTGGGGTGCAGGGGAGAAGCCCCCACTTTAGTAGGTTTGATTTAGTGGGATGTGTGTTGTGGTATTGTAGTGGCCAAGTGATTACTTACCATAGCAAAGTTTTCGATCTTCGCTGAAGTGTGTTTCACTCTTTTTGTGTTGATGAATGCACGTTTGCGGTAAGCAAATTTTGATTATCTAATATAAACCCATACAACATATATGACATAGTAAAATGGTTCTAACTAATAACAATGAATTCCTTTGACCATTTCCTGCAAATATAGGTGTTTATTTCTTAACAGATGTGATTGAGCTCATCTCATATACTATTTTTACTTTTAAGTGAATCATGGAAAAAGTGTCATCTGCTGAGAATGTAACACCTGTAAATATAATTGCAGGACATTTTCAGTGACTGCTGTAGGAAAAAGATAGCTATGTCATCTCCAGATTGTCTTGCAACAGTGTGATAAAACCTTCAAGTAACTAGCATCACAAAACATATATCAAAAGTATATATTTAAATGCCATGGCAATATATGATCCTGTCTAAATTTTCATTGCATACTGGGTATAAACTCTGGATTTCTTTTCTTGCTTTATAAGTTGATACATGGCCACTACCTCTGTATCATGTTGGAGTCATAAATTTAAAAAAAAAAAAAAGATGGTTTCAATGCCAATCTTCACCAACAAAAAGTAGGAAATGGAACATAAATTATTTCTTATAGTAGCTGTCACATTGCCCAGCCAAAGCATTTACATGGCATGGGCATGCACTAATCTATTTATGGTGGTCTGTAAGGTTATTTGTATAACTGAATGAAAAAAAATGCTAAATCCTTAAATTATAATAATTTTGTTAGAGAATTTGAAATATTACCCAAGTACTGCTCCATATCTAAAAACAAAAACAGTTTACAAAATTGGTGAATAATTAACTAGCATTTTAATAAACAATGCAGATGCTGGGTAGTACCAGCTTAATCTTATTTTATTTTGATTGCTGAATTTAGTTCAAAAGAAATTTTATATCCGATGTATATAATCATTTATTTTTATTAAACTTAAATGTTAACCTAGGCGAAATCTTCATGATACTGATTCTATCTATTAATAAATATTTTTTGTGTAAACAGTTAACAGAATTGGTTTTGTGATAATTAGATTAGTTGTTCTAGTTACTGGTTTATTTGTACTTAGTTGTTTATTGTCTTTGTTGAATCGTTGCTGTTTTATTGATTAATTGTTCATAAAAGTCTTTAATACATATATGTGCCAAAAAAAAAAGTCACGTAGAAATATTTATAAATTCTCCTGATCATACATTGCTTATTCATGACTAGGCTCCTTTACCTTTTGCTATGTATAGTTTATCTTTGTTTGAATACATTTTCCTACCTTCCTTTGAATACTTTTCAGAGACCAAAAAGAAAAAAACCCTTCAAAATGTTATAATTTTCCATTCATGTTTTTGCATGCTGTATTAATAAGTATGTTAATACAAGGGAGAGAAGAAGGTGTACAACATCATTTAAGTATGAAACTCACCATGCTTACTTACAGAATGATACTCTTAGAAAGAAGAGATACATAGAGATTACTTGGTAGAACAAATATCACAAGGATGTTTGTCCCGGTCCTCTGCAATAAACACATATCACACTGAATGACATTTGACCTTTATTAAACTTCCATAAACATAAGTTTATTGACCAATATTATTTATTAATCACAGCATAAACATCCATATATCTGTTAAATAGGGCAGTGTGACCTCATTCACTCTAACACAATAAGCAGCATCCTTATCTCTGCTTGTTTATGCCCCATCACTCACTTCCTTTGCCACTTATTGAGTTAAACATCCAAACAAACATTCAGCGCCCATACTTCCACTCAATTATTTTACTCATGAAGCAGCGACCCATTGCTCACTTCCTTTTGCCACCTATTGATTTAAATATCCAACCAAATAAGCAATGTCCTTACCACTGCACATTTATTTTACTTATCAATCAGCATCCAACTGCTCACTTTCCATTCCCAGCTCATTGAAATGAACATCCAACACCAGATGGGGAGCAGAAGAGGGTAAGCCTGCCCCTCTTCTCCACCCTACCCAAACTTATATTAAGTAACCACAATCATATACTGTTCCACAAAAAAGGGAGGGAGGGTGGGTAGCAAGTTCATGCCAAAATGTGATTCCTTACCCAGTTACGCTTGCATAAAACCCAATAAGCCCCTCCCTACCCTTACCTCATTTCCTCCTAATCTTCCTACATTCCCATTTAACCCTTTCATCCTCCCACTACCATACTTCTCCTACCCTCTCAATTCCCACTACTATTTCTACCTATCCCCATTGACAAATTGGTTTGTAACCAAACCTCATTTGTCCCGGTCACCTTCAATAAACACACATCACAACGAATTATGTTTGACGACCTTTATTAAACTTCCATAAACATAACTTTATTAACTAATATTATTTATTAATCACAGCATAAACATCCATACGCTGTTAATTAGGGCAGCGTGCCTTCACTCACCATAACCCAGTAAGCAGCGTCCTTACCTCTGCTTGCTTATTTTACTTATGAAGCAGCATCCCATCACTCACTTCATTTACCACATATTGAATTAAACATCCAACAAAATAAGCAGTGTCCTTACCCCCACTCAGTTATTTTACTCATGAAGCAGAGTCCCATTGCTCACTTCCTTTTACCACTTATTGATTTAAACATAGGTTCATAGGTAGGTACTAGGCTATTGGCCCTAGGGCCTATATAAGCCTAGCCAAAAATGTACCCTGGCTTTCGCCACCCAAGAAAATTATTTTCCTGTGCCCCTGTTGAGCAGAGCCACAGAAGTGATCCCCGGGGTGAATTTCCTATCTCCCATCCATTCATGAAGATTTTCTTGAAGAGTGCTAATGAGGAGCTCTGTTTGACATAGATAGGTACTCTGTTCCAGAGTATGGGAAGTCTCTGGGACAGGAATCCATCCCTCCAGCATGTTCTGTTTATTGTGGTGACAAGGTTTAGGTCCCTAGATCGTGTAGCTCAGAGGGATTGGGATTTCTTTAAGTGGAGCATGTCCAACAGCTCTGGGTTTGACATAGCTTTGTATGTTAAGCAGAGATCGCCTCTGAGTAGGCGATATGCGACGGAGTAAAGCTGGTGTTTTTTGAGACGGTCTGCATAGTGCATCTGTTTGAGGCCAGTAATCCTCTTTGTGAGGTATTTCTGTGGCCTTTCCTGTTGTTGTAGATGTCTTGTGAGGTACATACCAAAAGGGGTGTTGTACTCTATAATGGGTCTAATGAGTGACAAGTAGAGGGGAACAATGACCTCTTTTTTCTGGATGAGAAACCATCTGTGATGAGGTGAGCCACATAAAAGGATTGCCTGACCACTGTGGCGATTTGATTATCAAAGGAGAGACTACTGTCCACATGTATCCCAAGGTCTCTTATCACATTTTCGGTGTTAAGTAGACTACCAGCTATGTGGTAGTTCATGGGCACAGAGTTTATACCAAAGGGGATGACAATACACATTTTGGCATTGAGCTTCAGGCCATGGCTCTGACACCAGGCATCTGTCTCAGTGAGGCCCTTTTGTAGTATGTCTACATCATTAAGAGTTTTGATTATGGCTCCTAGTTTGCAGTCATCTGCAGACTTTGTTAGCCAAAGACCTTCTGTGTTAGCCTGCACTTCAGAGAAGTAGATAACAAACAGGAGAGGACCCAGGACTGAACCCTGTGGTACTCCACTTGTCACTGGTCTGAAGTCAGATTTGGAGTCTGCTACTTTCATAGTGTGGGTTCTGTCCATGAGCCAGTTGGCAACCCATCTTGTGACATAGGCATTTATCCCTAGTTTAGTGAGCTTATCTATAATTCTAGAGTGGGGGATGGTGTCAAAAGACTTGGTGAGATCTAGATAAGCTGTGTGAACCACCTTACCCTCATCTATGGCTTTGGTGACTGCTTCAAAGAAGTCAATCAGGTTTAGAAGACATGATCTTCCTTTTACAAATCCAAACTGGGTAGGGTCCATTGTTTGGATATTACCAATGTCTTTGTTTATGAGTTCCATGATGATACGTTTGATGGCCTTGCAGACCAGGCTTGTCAGGCTAATGGGGCGGTAGTTCCTGGGGTCTGTCCTGGCTCCCCCTTTGTGGAGTGGGATAACCGTCACAGTGCACCATTCAGTGGGCACAAAGCCTGAGGTGAGGCTATGACTGAACATAGTACTTAAGTAGGGTGCCAGTTCATTCTGTAGTTCATGTAGAACACAGCCTGGGATATTGTCAGGTCCCATGGATTCTGTGTTCTTGGCTTTGGAGAGTGTGTTTTTTACCTGTACAGCTGTAATTACAGGAACTTTGCATTCTTCCGGTATAGAGATGGACCCTCTAGGGGGTGAGAGGGGGGTAAAGTTAGCACTGACCCTATCTGCCAGGATGTTGGCAATATCAGTTGGTTCTGTATATTTAGTGCCATTGTGCTGTAACTCAGAGCAAATATGAGTGTTGCCATTGAGATTCTTGACATAGCTATAGAATGCTTTGTGGTTGTCTTTAGAGTCAGAGGCAATTTTGTTTTTCTAACTAGCTTTGGAGGATTTTATGAGGGATCTCAGCTTCTTACTGAGGTTGACGAGGGAGTTCCTCCAGTCATGGGATTTTACTCTTTTTTGCAACAGTTTCTTTCTTCTGTTGTAGAGTTTGTTTATGGCAGAGGACCACCAGATTGGCTTCCTTTTTTTGGAGGATAGCATCTTGGTTCTATTAGGAATAACATGATCCATGCACTCGTGTAAGTGCTTATAAAGTGCATTTGTGTAGGATTCAGCAGTCGTACCTCTATTGTCCATCTGCATGGGTGTCATGATGTTTACCACTTCTGTCTTAAGAAGTGTGAAGTTGGCTTTGGAGAAGTTTTTTTATGGTGGTTTCCCTAATTTGGGATGGGATGTGGATGTCTAGGGTGATTAGCTTGTGGTCGGATCTGACCAACGAGGAATTGACCTCTGGTGTGGGACACCGGTTGCCCATGTTGGTAATGACCAGGTCTAGGATATTGCTGCCCTGGTGGGGGTGTGAATAAGTTGATCCAAGGCGTTGGAATTTATGAATTCCAGAAAACGTTGAGCAAAAGAGTTGGTACATGAGTAGTTTTCCCAGTTAATGGTGCGGTAGTTAAAATCGCCCATTATTAGGGTGTTAGGTTGTACCCTAATACTTTCCAGTGTATCAAGAAATGAGGAGTGGGAATCCCGGGGCACTGTGGGGGGGTCTGTAGCAAGCTACAATTTGGATTGCGGTCTTGCCCAGAGTTAGTTGCACTTGGATAATCTCGGATGCATTATGCTGTGCAACTAGCCTGGAGGTGTGGATATCCTTAATGAATATGGACACGCCTCCACCTTTAGTGCTTCGTTCCGGGTTAGGTGGCCGAAAGGTGTGGTATGAATTATAAACTGGTAATGCAGGGGTGCTCTCTGGAGCTTTGAACCAGGTCTCTGTCACTGCACAGATGTCGATGTTCTCCATTTTAAGGAGTGCCTCCAGTGAGTGCATTTTGAGGTTTAGACTTCTAGCATTGTGAAGCATTACCCACAGATTTTGCTTGCTTGTACCTGTTATGGTGGTGAATTTGTCATTTGAACCTTGTCTAAAAAAGGCACAATAGGGGTGGCAAGAGCCTTAGCCAGTATCCGGAATCCCAATGGTGACAGGTGCAAGCCATCTCTGGCAAAGCATTGTGGTCTGTCGATCATGTCGTCCCATGCAGACAAGTACTGGATCCCCTTTGAATGACACCAGAAGCTTAGCCAATTGTTGAAGTCAATCATTTTGTCCTTGTACTGTGGCATCATTCTGGGTGATGGCAGGATGCTACTTAGGGCCAGGGTCATACCTGCCTGGGCTACAAGATAGGAGTGTTCCTCCATGTCTCTTTTCATGTAGTCCAGGGAGGTACATCTCAGGTCATTCACACCAACATGGACAATGACAGTGTCATATTTGTACTTGTTGTGGAGTGACCTGAGTGCATGCGTTATGTGGCGGATCCTGGTACATGACAGGCAGCTGACAGTAACTTTCTCCTTGTTTAGCCTGGTGAGTGGAATATCAGTGTGCCTGACTATAGAGTCACCTATGAGTAGAATGTTTAATATGTTGTAATGCCTTATGGGCTGTGGTTGAGTGGTACACAGAGTTTGTGGGCTAAGTGTCATTTGGGTTGTGCTGGGGGGGGGGGGTGGAGTTTGCTTGCATTTCTGCTTTGGAGGCCCCTGATGCTTGGGCAGGTTTTTATTGAGAGCTTCCGCAAATGTAAGTGTGTGTTTTGTGTTTATATGTGTGTGTTTTGGGGGTGTAGATTTTGAGGGACTATGTGATGAGTGTGGTGTGGTGCAAGTGTTTACCTTCTACTCTTGACTGTCTAGTCCAGTCTTGGGTGAAGAGAGCTTTGCTTACAATTTGGCAATATAAGTGCATCTCTCACAAGTTGTAGTGTTGGGTGGTAGGAGGAGAGGGTTGTCTATGTACATGAGGCAATTGCTGCATTGCCCCAAGATGCCCAGATTCATCAGATAGACAGGAGAAATCACTGGAAGATAACCCTTAGACATGGCTGGATAGGTGCTTATTTATTAAGTACTAAAAGCTGCTTTCCTCTAGACAAGTGAGGAAAGTTGAGTACTGTAGTAATTTGCAGCTTATTTAATGCTTACAAGTTCTGAACAAGTGCTGAGTTCAAAGAAACAGATTTGAGTGCTGAAACTAGAAAACTGGCTAGTTCTAAGAAACAAAATTAAGCTAGAAGGCATCCCTCCAAAACAGAAAGGCTTGGGGGCTCAGAAGCCTACAAACAGTCTAGACAACTTACAGGAAAGGCAGGAAACAAGCTTAAATTTTTTTTCTTCTTTACCAGATGTACTCTTTGTACACAGTAAGAGTTCCTAAAATCAGAATATGATCTCAATGCACTCAATTGAGTGAGCAAAGGAGATGGGCCCAGAAGTAGTATCCGAACACAAATTTACAAGAGGGGCGGGCAGTTTCAAAGCCAACAAGATTAACACCAAAACAAAAACATTGAAGGTGGGTGGGAAACTAACTGACAAAACAGTCAAAACTTCCAGTTCAGTTAATATTCAATGTAACACAAATAAATCAATTTAAATGCCGTATTATTTGAAAAATGTGCAGATAAAAGGTACTTAAATTCTCTTATACGTCCAGTTGAATACAGCTAGATGTTAGCCAGCCAAAGATGAGGATTTAAGCAGAAAATATTCCTATGTACCACTAATATAGGCAGTGACAGGCTATCAATGAATGAGTCTACCCGCGCCTGAAATTAAAAACAGCAATAAAAAATCTAGCAAGCACTAACTGACAAAACAGAGTCAAAACTTCCAGGTAAGTTAATATTCAATGTAACACAAATAAATCTATTTAAATGCCGTATTATTTGAAAAATGTGCAGATAAAAGGTACTTAATTTCTCTTATACGTCCAGTTGAATACAGCTAGATCTTAGCCGGCCAAAGCTGAGGTTTCAAGCAGAAAATATTCCTAAATGTACCACTTAAATAAGTAGTGACAGGCTATCAATGAATGAGACTACCCCCGCCTGCAATTACTAACAGCAATAAAAAATCTAGCAAGCACTAACTGGCAAAACAGAGTCAAAACTTCCAGTTCAGTTAATATTCAATGTAAAACTAATAAATCAATTTAAATTCTGTATTATTTGAAAAATGTGCAGATAAAAGGTACTTAAATTCTCTTATACATGCAGTTGAATACAGTTAGATCTTAGCCGGCCAAAGCTGAGGTTTTAAGCAGAAAATATTCCTAAATGTACCACTTAACTAGGCAGTGACAGGCTATCAATGAATGAGACTATTACTAACAGCAATAAAAAATCTAGCAAGCACTAACTGACAAAACAGAGTCAAACCTTCCAGTTCAGTTAATATTCAATGTAACACTAATAAAATCAATTTAAATGCCGTATTATTTGAAAAATGTGCAAATAAATGGTACTTAAATTTTCTTATACATCCAGTTGAATACAGCTAGATCTTAGCCAGCCAAAGCTGAGGTTTTAAGCAGAAAATATTCATAAATGTACCACTTAAATAGGCAGTGACAGGCTATCAACGAATGAGACTACCCCTGCCTGCTATTACTAATAGCAATAAAAAGTCTAGCAAGCACTAACTGACAAAACAGAGTCAAAACTTCCAGTTCAGTTAATATTCAATGTACCACAAATAAATCAATTTAAATGCCGTATTATTTGAAAAATGTGCAGATAAAAGGTACTTAAATTCTCTTATTCATCCAGTTGAATACAGCTAGATCTTAGCCGGCCAAAGCTGAGGTTTCAAGCAGAAAATATTCCTAAATGTACCATTTAAATAGGCAATGACAGGCTATCAATGAATGAGACTACCCCCGGCTGCAATTGATAACAGCAATAAAAAATCTAGCAAGCACTAACTGACAAAACAGAGTCAAAACTTCCAGTTCAGATAATATTCAATGTAACACAAATAAATCTATTTAAATGTCATATTATTTGAAAAATGTGCAGATAAAAGGTACTTAAATTTTCTTATACATGCAGTTGAATACAGCTAGATCTTAGCCGGCCAAAGCTCAGGATTTAAGTAGAAAATATTCCAAAATGTACTTTAATCAGTTATTTAATTATTAACAAAAATAAAAAATAAATCCATAATTATTTGAAAAAAAAAATGAATAGATAAAAGTACTTAAATTTCTCTATACATCCAAATTGATACAGCTAGATCTTTAGCGGCCACCACTTAAATAGGCAGTGGCAGGCTGTCAATTAATGAGACTATCCCCGCCTGCAATTACTAACAGCAATAAAAAATCTAGCAAGCACTAACTGACAAAACAGAGTCAAAACCTCCAGTTCAGTTAATATTCAATGTAACACAAATAAATCCATTTAAATGTCGTATTATTTGAAAAATGTGCAGATAAAAGGTACTTAAATTCTCTTATACATCCAGTTGAATACAGCTAGATCTTAGCCGGCCAAAGCTGAGGTTTTAAGCAGAAAATATTCATAAATATACCACTTAAATAGGCAGTGATAGGCTATCAATGAATGAGACTACCCCGCCTGCTATTACTAACAGCAATAAAAAATCTAGCAAGCACTAACTGACAAAACAGAGTCAAAACTTCCAATTCAGTTAATATTCAATGTGACACTAATAAATCAATTTAAATGCTGTATTATTTGAAAAATGTGCAGATAAAAGGTACTTAAATTCTCTTATACATGCAGTTGAATACAGCTAGATCTTAGCCGGCCAAAGCTGAGGTTTTAAGCAGAAAATATTCCTAAATGTACCACTTAAATAGGCAGTGACATGCTATCAATGAATGAGACTTTCCCTGCCTGCAATTACTAAGAGCAATAAAATCTAGCAAGCACTAACTGAAAAAACAGAGTCAAAACTTACAGTTTAGTTAATATTCAATGTAACACAAATAACTACATTTAAATGCTGTATTATTTGAAAAATGTGCAGATAAAAGGTAATTAAATTCTCTCATACGTCCAGTTGAATACAGCTAGATCTTAGCCAGCCAAAGCTGAAGCTTTTAAGCAGAAAAAATTCCTAACTGTACCATTTAAATAAGCAGTGACAGCCTCTCAATGAATGAGTATTATCCCACCTGCAATTACTAGCAGCAATAAAATCTAGCAAGCACTAACTGACAAAACAGAGTTAAAACTTCCAGTTCAGGTAATATTCAGTGTAACACAATGAATCAATTTAAATGCCCTATTATTTGAAAAATGTGCAGATAAAAGGTACTTAAATTCTCTTATACATCCAGTTGAATACAGCTAGATCTTAGCTGGCCAAAGCTGAGGTTTTAAGCAGAAAATATTCATAAATATACCACTTAAATAGGCAGTGACAGGCTATCAATGAATGAGACTACCCCGCCTGCTATTACTAACAGCAATAAAAAATCTAGCAAGCACTAACTGACAAAACAGAGTCAAAACTTCCAATTCAGTTAATATTCAATGTGACACTAATAAATCAATTTAAATGCTGTATTATTTGAAAAATGTGCAGATAAAAGGTACTTAAATTCTCTTATACGTCCAGTTGAATACAACTAGATCTTAGCCGGCCAAAGCTGAGGTTTTAAGCAGAAAATATTCCTAAATGTACCACTTAAATAGGCAGTGACAGGCTATCACTGAATGAAACTACACCCACCTGCAATTACTAACAGCAATAAAAAATCTAGCAAGCACTAACTGACAAAACAGAGTCAAAACTTCCAGTTCAGGTAATATTCAATGTAACACAAATAAATCAATTTAAATGCCATATTATTTGAAAAATGTGCAGATAAAAGGTACTTAAATTCTCTTATATGTCCAGTTTAATACAGCTAGATCTTAGCCGGCCAAAGCTGAGGTTTTAAGCAAAAAATATTCCTAAATGTACCACTTAAATAGGCAGTGACAGGCTATCAATGAATGATACAGCACTCACCTGCAATTACTAACAGCAATAAAAAATCTAGCAAGCACTATCTGACAAAACAGAGTCAAAACTACCAGTTCAGTTAATATTCAATTTAACACAAATAAATCAAATTGAGTGCTGTAGTATTTGAAAAATGTGCAGGTAAAAGGTACTTAAATTCTCTTATATGTCCAGCTGAATACCCTGCCAAAGCTGAGGTTTTACATCCAAACAAATAAGCAGCGTCCTTATTTCTGCTTGTTTATTTTATTTATGAAGCAGCGCCCCATCACTCACTTCCTTTGCCACTTATTGAGTTAAACATGCAAACAAACATGCAGCGCCCATACTTCCGCTCAATTATTTTACTCATGAAGCAGCGACCCATTGCTCACTTCCTTTTGCCACCTAATGATTTAAACATCCAACCAAATAAGCAACGTCCTTACCTCTGCTCATTTATTTTACTTATAAATCAGCATCCAACTGCTCACTTTCCATTCCCAGCTCATTGAAATGCACATCCAACACCAGATGGGGAGCAGAAGAGGGTAAGCCTGCCCCTCCTCTCTACTCACTAGCCTGACAAAGCTATTCCCTTCCCACCAAAACTTCCAACAACCTAACCTCAAAAGGGTAATCTAAACATCATTCTTTGTACTCCATCTATTGTAAACCAAACTGGATCCCTGTCATCCACCTCCCAAAGCCACATCATTTAACAACCAAAGCAGCCATTTGTCTAAATGGCTGACAAAACCAATGATCCATCTCCAATGCTAAAGTAATTACCACAACCATTTATAACCTCTGTATAATAACTAAATTATCAATTATTCTAATTACCAGTAGTAGCTTTGCAATTATTCCCAGGTCATTACCTGCCAAATGTACCATCAGAACACAAAACCCAATGCCACATGACCCCAAACAAGGGCAGTTGCATACCATTATGTCTAACTGCAGCCCTGTTTTATCACCTAATGTATATTATATATTAATGACCAAAATGAGATTTCCTTTCCAAAATCAGCTTCATAGCACTCCTGCCAGCACACCAACTATCCAATATAAATAAGAAAATATTTAATTACCATCATTGCATTTGATGACCAGCAAACCACCCCCCAAATTACTTCAATAATCCATAAAATAAATGCCACATGAACTGTAACTCAATAATCCCTCATTTACCAATGCCAAACCTCTCCAGAACCTATCATGTCAGTAGGCAATGTCTGTCAGTCTTCACCTTATCACCCTACTCCAACCCTTCAAACCAATGAATCACCATCCAAGATTTAGTACGCTCACATAGCGTTGTCTATATACTACTTGTAACTAAATCCTCCTTGACCAACTGAACTGCGTTACCTTGTCCAATGCCTGACAAATAGCTAAACCTTTCCCACCAAATTCCTTCCCACAGTCAGTTGCAACACAAATTTAACCAATCTAGCAATGCCCTACCATATACCTTCCTTATAAAAGGGGGCCTAAACTCCTGCAACACAAATTTAACCAAAATGGCAATGCCCTACCATAAGCCTACCTTATAAAAGGTGCCCCAAATTCCTACAGCAAGACTGTAACCCTAACGCCATCTGACACACCTTGTCTTGCAGCACAAACAACACAACCCATACCATTGCTATATTAAAGGATAACATAACCCCTAATCCCCATCAACTCCCACTAAATCTCCAATGCCAGATTAAGTTGAAATTAAAAATATTCAGCATCCCCAATCATCCTTCCATCCAACAAGCCCAAAACCAACCCCTCCAAACTATGCCTTCCAGCCCAACAGCAAATCCCCATGAACAAACCTATCCATCTGCCAGAAGGACCTCCCAATATAATGTTCCAAAAGGCACCACAATGGTAAAATATGCACCAATTTATTAACCCCACCCAACCTTACAATGCTCTGTCAAAACCTTCTCCTATCCTTAAAAGGGGGGCAAATCATGTATATCCGTCTGACTGCCTGCAGTGCTAAACTCTCAAAGTAACACCAACCACTGAACAACCCATCTGCCAGCCTTTCCACAGGAAAACCAAAACCCAACTACCATGCTCACAAATTCCTATCCAATGCCCCATCACAACTCCACCCCACATGTGGACAACTTCGACTCCCCATAAACCCCCCCAATTAGGTTTACGTGAAACCTCATTGCACACCACTCCAATGACTGGCATATCCAGCCCAGCAGAATTCATCAACTTCAGGCCACAGACTGATGCCCACTCTGTGGTTATTCATCTGCAAGCTCATTGTGCACTACTCCAACAGCAGGAATGTTCACCCTCACAGAATCCATCATATTTCAAATCACTTCCTACAGGCTACCAACTGATGCCCACTTTGTGGTTCCCATCTGCAAAAGAAAAGAAAACTGTAAATCCTCTGCACACACATAAACCAAAACTTCTTAATGACATCAGATACTGCCAAGGGTCTACCTTGATCATCAACTGCACAAATGCTACACTGCCTTGCATCCTCTAACCTCAGTAACCTGGCACTGCTGTATCCCCATCAAATCCCTCACAGCCAGTGAAGGAACAAAAAAATAAATAAATACATAAATAATGTAGGGCAGCTATGGTAAAAACTGCACAGAGGTACCATTAAGGTAAAGCTTGCCACCTACAAAATGTCTCCTTCCCCAAATTCCGATGTCCAGAGAGATTTTCTGTAGGATATCCATTTCATGTAATGCCTTAAAGTAAATTGAGAGATAGTTGAAACTGACTAAAGGTATAATGTGCTCAGCAGCCCATTGTAGCACCTTTTTGGTCTGAGAAATGTATCCTGTCCCAGAGATCAGAGTACTTCTGAAGCCTTGTGTGACCCAAACAGTGCATCAAACCAAACTTGCACTGTGCACCACAAGACATTTAGTACTGTGAAGGCAAACCATGTCCGGTGCAAACCCTCCCCTTTCCTTTCCTCTTTCCTTTCCCTTTTTCCTCCTTTGGTGTGGTAAATTCCTGGACATTCTGTAAACACCTGACAGCTGCAAACTACGCCTAATCACCCCCCTCTCCAGATGTTTGCCCATCATGAGGAAGCGGCCAACCAAAATGAAGCAAAACCTGGGCATTCTGCAAAAGAGAGGCCTGAAAAACTCTACCTCTACTGCACAGTTGAAATAAATACCTTCCTAATGGACTGCACATCTGTCCATACCTCATAACCTCTTAGAAAATCTGGCCAAAGCCTAAATGAATAGTGGGAACAAAGGCCCAAAATAGGGACCAATTTTAAATATTGCTCGTATAACTTAGGAAGTTGCTGGTATAATAGGATTTGTCTTAGCATGTAGTTTCCTGAAGGAAACAAACAGTTACGGGGCTGCAGCTATGCATGTGCAGCAATGAACTGTTACTTGTAATGCTTCCCAGTCTGTGCACAGCTGTAGAAACTGCTGCATATACGTATTGCACACCACCAATAAAAAGCTCTGAAAACTTAGAACAGTTCATTTCTAAAGTGACTATGTTTCTACTTCCGAAAAAAAAGCTCCCTCGGTATTGGAAAACAGTTGTTGAAGAGTTGGCAATAGCAGAAATACTTGTCAATTGAGTGACTGCCACTCAGTTGTACCAACATTCAGGCAGCAAGTTTACACATTAAATCAAATTCCAGCACTTCCATTCCCCCAAGATAATATAAATCCACTCAAAAGTACTGGTACTCACCCAATGAACCAAACAATCTAGATAGGCCCCTCCAATTCCTGTGGCATGGGACTCAAAAAGCACCATCGAACACTCGACCATCAGCTTTCCACCCAAATACTGAACAGTTCACACTGATTCACAACCACACCACCTAACCCCATGGGTGAGTGTCAGTACACAACGCAACACCCAGTCCCCTGGATCTGCAAAAGTACCTCACCGGTGAAATCTGGACAAGCCAATGCAAAGGTGGGACAAAAGGCTCCTCCACATTATGTCCAAACAAACAAACCACCCTGTGGCTGTCCCCCCACTCTGCACTGAATCCAACCTTCTGAGAATAAATGGACTTCCATACTCAGTCCAAACATCCAACCTGTGGGACAACAAGCCAGAAACAGAGATAACTGCCAAACATTGCTCCTATAAACCTAGAGAGCAGCCAACAAACATGCCCCTTCTCTTTTTTTTTTGACAGACAAGAAGTCTCAACAGTGGAGCAGCACTTGCTGGCACCTTGCGGCCCATGAAAACAATCCACAATGATAAGCATAGCTTGTAAGTGGGACTAAAACCCAAAACAAGGACAACTCTTTTTTTTCTTTATTGTTTGTTTTTTTTTTTTTGTTTTTTTTAAATATTGCTCTTTCAAACTTAGAAAGTGGATGGACCAACCGGCCCTGCCCAGCATGAATCTTCCAAAGGGTTTGAAGCAGAAACTCAAATGTCTGTCACACTTCTGAAAATGGACCAAACACATGAGGTAACAATCTGAACACTCCACCCCCCCCCCATTCTGCAACCCACAAAACAGCAAAAGCTCGGTAGGCAATAGAGCATTCACAAAAACACCTACAGAAAGCAGAACCAAACCAGAGTAAGGCTTTAATGCATAACCAGGACAGCAAAACAGTGTGAACAAGGGCAGCATGACATGCTCTGTCATACTTCCGACTCCTCAAAGAGCATGGTATATACACACACACACACACACACACACACACACACACACACACACACACATATATATATATATATATATATATATATATATGTGTGTGCAAAAGAAATAAATAAATAGCATCCACTTCACATTAATCATATAACTCCAAATTAACAAACATTGTTATTAGAATACTACTACCCAATGAACAGTAGCTAAAATCATAACTCAATGAGGAAAAACATTAAAACACATGCGAAAGGCACTTGCTTAAATAAGCAACCAATTTGAACATGCAGACACCCTAGACTTTAAACCAGATAAGCCCACTTTAAGTACTTAACCACTGTGCTTAAAATCAGAGCAGTTGAGAGGTAAGGCATTAATATGCCATTGTTAACCACCTTAATTCCCTCACACCCCAATAATTAAAGGAAACAGAAGGTGAAAGAAGAAAATGGAAAGATCTTCAGTGATAGCTACCCATTTAACCCCTTACACTGGAGCAGTGCCCCTCCCCATTCACACCTACAAAGACAACATAGTAAGCTTTAAATTAAATTTAGTATGTAATTTATTTAGCCCACACCAGTCATCCCTACCCCTTGGCAAAATAACTGCAGTAAACTTAAAACCCCAAAGTACTAATATCACCATTAGGACTACAATAGATTTTCAAACCTATTATTAGAGAAAGGAAGGAAATACTGTACCACCATACTAACCTTATTCTTCATATCACCATTAACCTCAAGGCCTACCTGACTATTAAAGTTCTTACAGGTCGTCTCAGACATAAACCTGCTCCGTAGCAAGTTCATGCCAAAATGTGATTCCTTGTCCAGTTACACTTGCATAAAACCCAGTAAGCCCCTCCCTACCATTACCTCAATTCTTCCCAGTCCTCCTACATTCACATTTAACCCTTTATCCCCCCACTACCCTACTTCCCCTACCCTCTCAATTCCCACTACTATTTCTACCTATCCCCCACTTGAAGATGTCCCTGGACAAATTGCTGTTGTTTCTGTTCAATAAAGTCATAGTTCGTAGTATTGGAGGCTCCAAGTGCTTCATTTTGTTACTTATTGATGAAGTTATTCCTGAGGCACCTTTTCTCA
>NC_056727.1:190554547-190557047 GCF_019279795.1 Protopterus annectens
TATCTATTTATCTACATATCTATCTATATCTGTACCTATATATATATATATATATATATATATATATATATATATATATATATATATATATAGACTTCAAATAATTGAAAACCCATATGTCTGTATCTTACATTACTGAGACCATTTAAACAAAACTGCAGATGAATGAAAATTTAAAAGAACAAATTTTACATAATGGAAAATAAGGTACTTTCTGTTCATCCATAGCACCACTGTAAAAAAGGAACAGACATGCTGTAGGTGAGTACCCCACAGGTGGTTCTCACACAGATGTGGGCATTTAGTGGGTCCTTACCCTTTTCTTCAATATAGTGTGATCTCAGAATTGGTATATTTAATTGGCAGGGGGTGTGGGGGTGCAGGAGGCAAATGTAAGTCAGCATGATTTATGGTCCTGAACTGTTAAATACATACATACATGCATACAAAAAATTCAAGGATGGGCATTAATGCCCTTCTAGCTTGCCAATATACCAAAACACTTGTTCCAATAATAAGTATCCAGCCTGTTCTTAAAAATATCTAAACTAGTACTTGCTTTAATGTAATTTGGTAGTCTGTTCCATGCATCAGCTACTCTGTCAGAGAACCAATCAGTACACTTCTCATTCCTATAGAATCTGTGTTTGGCTGTCCTTACCTGGTTTGCGTGAAGTGCAACAATGCACAAACTGGAGGAATACATACATACATACATGCAAATATTTCAAGCACAGGCATTTATGCCTTTCTAGCTAGCAAATATTCCAAAACACTTGTTCCCATAATAAGTGTCCAGGCTGCTCTTAAACATATCTAAACTAGTACTTGCTTTAATGTAATTTGGTAGTCTGTTCCATGCATCAGCTACTCTGTCAGAGAACCAATCAGTACACTTCTCATTCCTATAGAATCTTCTACATAGGTTGTCTAATGATTCTCTAGTACTTTTTGATAACCACAAACATTTCCAGAGGAATTTGTCTCTAAATGCCCTATATACCTGAATAAGATCTCCTTGTAGATATCTGTAGGAGACACTGTACATGTTTAGATATTGTGGTCTTTCATAATAACTTAAATTTTCACATCCATGGATGCCCTTGGTATATTTCCATTGTACTCTTTCCAGTTTACTCATGCTTGTTTTCTTATAGGGTTTCCATATTGTTATTCCCTACTCAAGTTTGGGTCTAATGTAACTAACAAACAATAACTTTATTATGTTTGATTTCCTAGACTTTATAAATCTTTTTATACAACCTATAGTTCTATAACTATCATTATCCAGTTGGTTGATATGATTAGAAAAACACATAGCGGATTCTACCCATATACACAGGTCCTTAAATGAGTCTACAGTTTCAATCACTGTGTGCTGTATTAAATATTCACTTTTCCCAAATCTCATATGCTTATTTTTGATGTATTTATCAGCATATTATTCTCCTGTGCCCAAATGGCCAATTTAGTCAAGTTCGTTTGCCTTATCTGTAACACATGTAATCAGTTTACCCAATTTCAGGTTGTCTACATATAGACTGTAGAACACCTGAGATAAAAACATAAGTCTGAAAGATACAATCTAAACAAGTAAGGACCTAGGAGAGCCCTGTGGGACACCCTGACTGTAACCAAGGATTTCACCTATCCAGTTGATGTATGATACTTGCCGTGTATTATTTGTAAGCCATGCAACCATCTTATCAAGAGTACATCAATACTTAGTTGTACTCATTTATTGATCAGAGTTTTGTGAATGACCTTATCAAATGCTGAAGTTAAATCTATATACATTACATCACAGCACAATTTTTCATTCATAGCTGTTATTATATATTTATAGAACATCATTTACAGGTGGTAATAGATCTGTTTTCAACATATGCATGCTGATATATGGTTTCAAGTTCCAACCTATCCAGTTCTGACAATAACTTATCCAATATTAACTTTTCCATTATTTTTCCACAACATGAAAGTAGACTTAAGGGTCTATAGGACTCTGGGTTCATCCTATTCCCCTTTCCCTTAAAGACAGGTTTAATAAGTGCATGTCTCCAATCTTGAGGAATCTCCCCATAATTATATGACCTAGTAAATAATAGATGTAATGGTACTGTAAGTTCTTGATGAAGTATTCTCAGGTCTTTGTTACTAATTCCGTCTCCTTCCAGTGCTTTGTTTGGATCCAGTTTGAGCAGTTTTTTTTCAATATAATCTAATTTGATTCCAGTATCTGGGGTTACCTGAATGTCACTAGGACTGTTGGGTGGTGGGCATGATGTAGGCCATTTTCGATCATGCAGGATTCAGTCTCTTAAATTTTCTTTAATCTGCAGTTTCATTTAAATGGTCTCAGTAATTTGAGATTCGGACATATGGGTTTTAGATTATTTGAAGTAGACCCATATATATGTATATGTATATATATATATATATATATATATATATATATATATATATATATATATATATATAAAATAGATATAGATATAGG
>NC_056727.1:190564547-190587047 GCF_019279795.1 Protopterus annectens
TCACTAATGTCTGTTGTATAGACCGGGCATGGCTCATACTGTCACTACAGATTGGTGCAGTATAATGGTATTATGTGGAAAGTGATAATAAACCAACCTGGGTTACATAAATAACTACTGTTAGTGCATTTCCATGGTGGCACATTGCACATCCACTTAAACATTGTCATAAGCAGCATCCTAAAACTGGTTTGGATAAATGTGGATATTAGTCTTTGTAATGTATCTGTGTGTGTGTGTGTGTGTGTGTGTGTGTGTGTGTGTGTGTGTGTGTGTGTGTGTGTGTGTGTGTGTGTGTGTTTTCATTCTGCACATAGGGACACCATAAATCTGCAGTGAACTTCATTTTCTTCTTCGTGTCTTTTCCCTCAAATACTTCTAGCTGAAATACTCTGATTTTTAAACTTTTCTAAACCGGACACTGTCACGCTGGATAGTGGAGTATGAATTGCAGAAAGTGTTTCACAGTTAAACAAGCAGAACAGATAATGATACTCAGGCATGGAAACTGGCATATGAGAAGATAAAATTAACATATGGAGACAACACTTTTACTCTTATTACCTCATACATCTGCCTCACAGTGATTAAGTATTTCTTATGCTACTGTTATTACCAGGCCTACCAAAAGTGTGCAATATCTCTTTAAGCCAAATACTTTTAGGCCAGACATTTTACATTTGCTCCACTTAACTCATCAGTTCAAAATGTATTTTCCCCTCCAGTCCCCTTTTTGTTTCATTTGACCTTGGTCACTGATGACAGGCCTGCTTTTCTTGCCAAATCAATCAATAAGCCAAATAGAAAGAAGATGAGTATTTAGAATATGGGAAGCCAAACTCAAACACAGATAGGTTATCAGCCTGGCCCAGAGCAGACTTCTAAGCAAATATTTCATCAACAAATTTTTCATGGCAACTTGCATATAAAAAAAAATAAATAAATAAATGATAATATACTGAAAAGGCAGGGCAGGATGCATGTGGTTTAGTTCTTGCATGTTGTTCTGCAGTCAAGAGGTTTTTCTTTGAATATTTGCAAGTGGACACAGATACACACACACACACACTCACACACACACACACACACACACACACACACACACACACACACACACACACACACACACACACACGCCCTTTCACAATCATGCTATTTTTACCTGTGGCTAGAACACGAGAAGAGGTGAAGACAGTACACAGAAGTGTAACTCAGCAATGCAACCCTAACTGTTCGTTTGTGTGTGATACTTTTTTAACAGGCTGAACTCCGCAAGCATTAACAGGCCTCATATAAATGTTTTTATTTTCTTCACTTTTTTAACTTCAAATGAAATTATAAATAATCAGTTTCATCAAACAAATATGGTTTATCATTTTGTAGACAGAAAGCAAATAGACTTAAACAGCCTTCTCTCTACATTGAAACAGTAAATTGTTGAAACAATCAATTCAGGAAAAAAGAGAAAAAGGGGGTTCCTATAATTCAGTTAAACTAAATTCGATGTGTCTAGACTAATGTGAACTGTTCACAAAACTTCAAGTAATCTTGGCTGGTTATTCTTCTGAAAGTATTGACAATGCATTTAGCATATGGAATACATATTCCTATTTGGATTTCTTTTAAAAATATTCCCAATGTATTTTAAGGACTCTGTAATGAGCTAAAATGCATATACAGTAAACTCAGTTAACCAGCACCCATGAGGATTGGTATATGCTGGATAACTGCAGTTTCTGGTTGCTTGAGAGTTGCTATTAAAATAGGTCTGACTAATACTGTATCCTATACTATTTACTTGGTTTGACTTGTTCTCAGGTTGGGGAGAGAGGGAATTCATTCCTATCTTCCTTTTTAAAACTCTAAAACTCTAAAAACATAAGGTATGTTTCTGCAGGGGAAAAACAGAAAGTGCAACACAGGAAAATTGTACTATATTTCTTCAATATTTTTTGCTGCTTGCTTGAGTTCCGGTTAACTGAGAGTTTACTGTAGTAAAACACAGTATGGAATAATTGTTTCCTTTCCATTGCAGTTTAAAAAAGTATAGCCCTTAAGTAATAAGGACTATATAATACAAATGTTGAGGATTGACATAATTCTTAGGGTATTTACATCAGAGACAAGCAATACCAGGTTTGATTCTCACCAAGGTCAATTGGCTAGACTTAAAATGATTCGTAACAGCAGTTAACCTAGTATTTACCTAAAATAATGTACAGCAGTTTCAAGTTCACTCTAACACAGAGGATCATTGAATTGTATATAAAGGTAGCCATAAGTGGAAAGAATGCATAATTTGCAGGACAGATTTTATTTAATGGTGCCTGCATACATGTATATTATGCTTAGTAGTTAAAGTTCCATCATTTCTTAGCAGTTCTGCCTACCCAACCTTGGTTGATTGTGGTGTTTAGTTTGAAAAACACTTCACAAAGATATGAGACAACATTAAAATGCACACAATTCAATGATGCAAAGAAAATAGGCTAAATGTATTTATGTGTGTTATACCATCTTGCTCAAAACTGTCAAGCATTTATGCAAAAAGACAAACAGAACTAAATAATGTAAAAGGCAGCATAGGTATTAAAGCAAAACACAAAGAGATTGATCCATATGGGTCAGTTATGGTTCTGATGCTATTTCCACTGAAAGTGTGTCTGCAAAAAGTTTTGCATGAGGATTACAGGTATTCGCCTTTAAAAGAGATAACAGTAGTGTAGCCATAAACCTCTAAGTACTGCCAAGCTTCCAAGGCCTTCAACTAAACAGTTAAATTAACCATAAAAGGAAAAGGTGTGAGCAACACATGTAAATGACATCTAAGAAGAGGATATTGTCATGCCAAAGGTTACATTTCACTTGTAATCTCATTTACCTCGCCAGCTCACCCCAAATCAGAAAGCATCCACTTCCATCTACTTTCTTGTTTAAACACTTTTTCACATGTTTCCTAATACCTTAATTAGTAAGGAAGAGGTTGTTGTTGTTTGTCTTTCGGCTTTTCCCGGTTAGGGGTTGCCACAGCAGAACTCCAGTCTGCTAATGATTGCCAGTAGATTTTTACAGTGCCGAGTTGCCAGCCCGACGCCTAACCTTCAAAGAAGGCACACCCATTCACGCATGCACCTGCTAAAAGAGGTATATATCCATTATTCTGATGTCACTCTATCTGTAAACTGAATGAGTGGTTTGGGGGGGGGGGTTCCTAGGTGGATGACTGTTAAAGATCTGTGCATGTCCTCCCAGGGTGTTTTCTGACAACATGGTTCCAGATGTTCCACTCCATGCATTAGCTATTAATACAATTGCCTGGTACTAAAAATGTAAGGGCAATCTTCACTGCAATTTGTTCCATTGCCAGGAGAAAGAAAGTTATAATAAATCAGCAGCAGAGTACACAGAAATGTTGTCAAGAGGCTTATCATATATGGAGTGCAGTTTGTCAGCAGACATAAGACAGCAGCAGTCTTTTCTGTATTCAAGATGTGCCTACATAAAAAAAAAACAATTTATTCTGGGCATTTACTGCAATTAACCACCTTGATTAAATAATTCATGTATTCTAGTGAAAATAAGGATTTCACTACACTTAAATTAGAAAGGAGTTTATAGACAAGCATAAGAAATATTGGAAAACCGTATAATTAAGGCACCAGGGCTATGAAGTATATCAGTGATAAAGGTAGTTTCAACATGGGCTCAGTTTCAACAGGCACAGTGTTCTGAGTATCCAGAGAAAGGCATGCAAAACTAACTTGATGGTGCAAACTTTTATTATATAAATCTGTATGGCTTCGTAATGAAAGATGACAAAACTCACTTTGCTCCTTTCAACAGATTAAGGCACTACAATATTTTATTAAATAATGCTTCCAAAATCCATGTTTAGAGTGTTTTTTAATATCTTTAGAAGTTTTATATACTAGCCTGTTGTAACTCAGCTTTGTGCTTAATTTCAAATGGCAACTGTTTTGTGATTGATGTTGGTAAGTGTGATCACAGAGCTGCACAGATACTTGAATGAAAACCATAGTCCACATACAAAAGCATAGTGAAATAAGTACTTTACACAGACCACACCTCCAATAACATCACTATTTAAAACATGCCCCCCAGAATTCAGTAAGCTTCCATGCGGGAATAGCTTATTCCTGCATGGAAACGACCATTTAAGATCAGCACAGCAGCGCTCCATGCATAGTTATGAAAGCATGCTGCCTATGCTCCTAAACAGGCATGGAGCATGGACAAGTGCAGGGGGTGTGTCTAAGAGCAGAGCTCTCACAATATATATGCCCCTGCACTCAAGAATTGCCGTTTGGCAATTACAATGAGCGAGAACGCTCATAGGGGGTTGCCACCTCTTCAAATGCCCAAAGTGGGACTGTTAGTCTACAAATGTGACATGTTGCAGGACAAAACACACCCACAGCCATTGCAAAGGTCAAAACCCCACTTTCCAGGAAAACCCTATGCTCATAGCAACAGAAACATGCCAGGATTTCTGTCAAATGTGCAGATGCATGCAGAAATCCACAGCAATAAGTGAAATCTGTCCCTTCTTAGAGAAAATAACACTAAAAGTATTTTTTATCAAACTGATTAAATTTAACCATAGCTGCGCAGGTTTGCCCATTGCTTAGCTATGCATACTTTAACTTAAATGGCACAAGAAGGTAAACAGCAAGATACATTCAGTAGAAGCAATGCTGCAATAATGTAGTGGTGCAAGCGTTTGCTTTGAGAGCAGTCATTCCCGGTTTGATCCTCACTGTAATATTTTCCATGTGAAAGCACTTCATGAACATTTTTTTTTTGCTGTATAACCTACTAAATAACATATATTTGTGAACTGGAGTACTTCATTAAGTGCAGATGTGAGGTGTCATTGTAATAATGTGGTAAAATCCACAGATAAACACAAGTGCCCCATACAGTATACGTACACATGAATCAGGGATACTAAGCAAAGTTATAGTACTAGGCTAACTGCCTTTGTGGGACACTTTAAGCCTAGCCAATTACCCCAAATGAGAATCAAACTCTGCACCTTGTGTTTGTAAGATAAACACCTTAACCATTATGCCAGCCTCCCACATCCCCTAAATAATGTGTAATGAATGATAAATCAATGCCATGCGTCAAATACTGTAAAAAATGCATAAAGTGTCCAAATCTACCACCTTCCCAAGACCCATGTTTATTTTCTTTCTAAATTAGTGCGGGGGTAAGCTGGAGTAAGCACTTTTAAGCAGTAGTAAGCGAGTTTAATCCTGTTTGCATGGGGGTAAGCAATGCCTACACAGGATAAGCAATTTAGAGGCTAACTGAGTGTAAGAATATTTAACCAGAAGTTAGCATTGCTTACTGTCATGCAAACCTGCTTACAAGTGCCTTAATCACTCTGTATCCAACAGCCCTTGTTCTGCTCAGCAACAAAATAATCAGCCTTTGCAAGTCTCAAGTCCAGGACCCTGAAAACCATAGCCACAATGATTTACCACTACACCATATCAGCTGTACATAAAATTGAGGTATACCCAAACAGATCCTCACTATAACAAAATCACAATTTACATGTGAAAGGAATTTATAAATATTTTCGGTTGTATAACTTACTAAATAACATATATATGTGAACTGGAGTACTGCATTAAGTCCAGATGTGAGGTGTCATTGTAATAAAGTGGTAAAATCCCCCCGAGAAACACAAGTACCCCATACCCATAGGTATAGTATATGGGCTTAGATGCCCATGTAATAAATACTATATAGGTGAAAGTAAGAGAACTTTCTCAGTCAGACTCAAAGAACATATTAGAGATATCAGAAAAGGCAGACTGGTTAACCAAGTATCAGAACATTTTTGTAATTTTCATGAAGGGAATCCGGAAGGGTTGCAAGCAACAATGTTAGAACAATGTAAGGAAAGTTTTTTTTAGCACCGGAGGGTTTAAAATATAAATTAAGACAGAAAAAATCTACTTTTATTTTAAAGTACAATACCTTGTGTCCAAAAGGCTTAAACAAGGAATGTAACTGGAAAAGCTTTTTATAATGTTTCTTTAAGAAGCACTTAAGTTTAATTGAAAGATTGGGGGGTGTTCTTTCGTTTTATATAAAAGAAGTATGCGTTTTATGGTGAAAATATACTCTGAAAAGGCTGTGAAAGCCGAGGCGCTAGAGGATTTGGTCTGTTGTATGGTGTTTAAGAAAAGCTTGCTGCTTGCTGTACTGCTAATAGTTGCTGCTAATATTCTTTATTAAAGAAGAAAAGAACAAATGAGCCTGTTGTGGTTCGTGTTATTTCCTGACTCCTGTGAATGTACCGGTTTACTGGTGTGTGGTAAAAAGACTGTTTCCTTTTTGAGTGTGGTTTATATACAAGTACCCCATACAGTCTATGTACACATGAATCACGGATACTAAACAAATATATAACATGTAATGAATGATAAATCAATGCCAAACAGCAAATAGTGTGCAAATTTAAAAATAAAACAGTGTAAGAAACTTCTCTGTGTGGAATATTTTCAGTCCATATATTTTTAGTTAGTCACTGTATATTAATCAGATCAGACAGTAGCAGTAGAAGTAGCGAACTTAAACTCATCTTAAGTCAAAACAAAACAAAAAATAATAATAGAAAATATATAATTGTACAGCATTACTAAGTATTTAAAAGTAATCCAAGTAAGGCACGCAGTCTGTTTCCAGTCAAATATCCTTTATTAAGTACACAGACAAGCGATCCAAGTAAAACAAAAATAGAGTAATAATTTCCTCACAAGCTTTCTAAATGTATATATATATACTTTTTATCAGGCATAGGAGAGGTTTATTGTGCTGTAAAACAAATTGTTATTGGTACACATGTTAAATTCACGTCCCTTCCCCATCAGTGTGACATTCGAGCTGGTCCTGCCCTACTTAGTAGCTGTCATAATAATATAACCCTTATGTACTTTAAATAAAATTTATAATGATGTGGTACCTCTTATTTAACCAAATTATTAAGTAGAGTATTAAGTCTGTGATTTTATCCAAGACAATATACTACATGGCTAGAAATATATCAACCTTAGTTCATTTGGCAATCAAAAAAAAATATATAAATATATACATATACATTTTGCATGTAAAAATCAATTTCTGTTTTCATAACCTATTGTTAACTAAGATCGCTTTCGTCCTTCTAGACTTCTTCAGGTCTGTGTACAAGAACCCTAAAAACAATCTATAAAAATATATATAATTGTATAATTAGTTAGTATTGTTATTACACATCATTTTGAATAAAGTGGAAAAAAGAAGAACCAAATAAATAAATAAATGAAAATAAGAAAAAAATGTATGTATGATGATGGAAATAAAATAAACACTTAAATTACAACTGATTTAAAATGGTATTTAAAACCAACTGGTAGAATAAAATAAAATACAATTAAGCAACGTTAAGCATTGCACACCTCTGCTTACCAGGTGTAAGCAATGCATATCCCAGCTAACTAGATTTGCCCATTGGTATGCCCCTTTAAACAATGCCAACCTTAGGTAAGCAGGTTTTCCCATAGCTTAGCATTTTCAACACTGGCAATCACAGCAAAGTGTGGGAAATCGGCCTTATTTAAACCTCTCAGGTGGGAATACATCTCATAACTGGTTGCAGCTTCCTCCTGTAGGCACAATAGCTGGTGTCAGGGAAGGATCGCTCTTCTGAGCACAGTGCTAGGACATCCAGGAGTCCAAGGTCATGGCAGCACTCCTGGTAAAAGACCATGAAGACAGACTGCTGCAGGGCCAGTACCAGGGTTCCCAATATAAAGCAGAAGCCTGGGACCATCTCGCCGGTGACCTCACCAGTGCCACTGGCATCCCTCAAACTGGTGAGCAGGTCAGGGATCACTATGCCGACCTGAAACAGAGGAAGAGGGAGCTCTTGGATCAGTGGATTCAAGAAACTAGGCAGGGTGATGTCCCAGCAGTGTGTAAGTACTCATACTACTAACTATTTAATAATTGCCTAGCCAGCAGTGTGTAAGTACTCATACTACTAACTATTTAATAATTGCCTAGCTCATGTATATTATGGATAGGTATGGATAAATATTCTTCTTACATCTCTGACAGCTGCACTGGAGTGGGCTGTGAATCAGGAAGCCCATGCGTGTGGGCTGCAAAGGCTGCGTTGCAAGGCAGGTCAGTAATAATCTTGCATGTACTGTCATAAGAAATAAATCTAAAAGTAGTAGAAAGTTAATTGCCAGTATAAAACCTGTATTGTGTATGGGATGTACTGAATAAACCAAACAATATGGCAGGAAGAGACTCATATAGGTTGTATGTAAATAAAAGGGTAACAGGCTGGCAATAAAGGTCTAACTCCTGGACTGCTTGTGTTTACTCTGGTATCATATGGTAATGTAGTGTTGCATTCTCTTAATAGTACTGTTGTATTAAGCACTGTTACCCACACTGTGCTACATAAATAAAATGTGTAGGAATGTCTGTATATGACTGTTGTAATCATAAGGTCATATTGTACAACTGAGGGAGACTTAGACAGAAATCAGTGAAAAGATACACAACAAAATCCAAATAGCGCACTCAACTGTGACGTAAACTGTCGTATTTTTAGCACACACAGCCATGATTCAAATTCTGGGAGTGGTAGTAAGCTTTATGCATAAATCATACCCTTCAACTGTACAGATCTTGTCAGAAAGTTCAGATAATTGGCTTATTTTTATTGCCTGTCACCATGTCCACTGGCAAATCAGTGGGATGATCCCAGACGTTTAGGCAGCAAATAGTGACATGCAACTGATTGTCAGACATCATAACCATCAGAAATATATCTATAAGAACAAGCATGTCACTCTAGCAACTCACCAAAATGTTATGAGAGTAATATGATTATGTCCCATATCTGCCCCCATGTTGTGAAGCCATGACCAGAGTGTGTGCAATTAAAGAGTGAGACGTATGTGCATAATAATAATAATGAGGAATCTGGTAATATGTGTGGCAACATTCAGGTAGTGTTCAGAAACATTCCCTCCACAGGTCTTGTCAGATAAGAAAACTGTGCCTGGAAATAAAAGATTGAAATCCTGGACTGGTACTATTTAGTCTGATATTGTATGGCATTGTTAATGTTGCAGTTTCTCTGAATAATAATATATCAGTCATCACTGTCACCCACACTGTGCTACATAATAAAACTGTCTAGGAATCCCTGTAGAAGACTGTTGTAATTACAAGGTCAGATTGTAAAACCACGGGAGACTTATAGAAAAAAATTAGTGAAGAGATATACAGCAATATCTAAATAGCACGCTCAACTGTGATGTACAATGTTTTATTTTTAGCAGACATAGCCATGGTTCGAATCCCGAATCCTGGGAGTGGTAGTAAGCTGTATGCAGAATCATACCCCTCAACTGTACAGATTGGTTCAGAATGTCCAGATAATTAGCCTATATCCACTGCCTGTTACCCTGTCCCCTTGGCAAATCAGTGTGATGATCTCTGAAATTTAGGCAGCTTTTAATGACATATAACTGACTGTCAGACCTGCAAATATTCAGAAAATGTATATGAAACAAACCTGTCATTGTAGCAACTCACCAAATGTTTATGAGGGCAATTGTCAAAATATGTTCCAGTTCCACTTGCATGTTGTCAAGCCTTGACTAGAGTGTGTGCAATAAGAGATTGAGAGGTATGTGCATAACATCAACCTGGAATCTGGGAATATGCATAGATTCAGCCAGGTAGTGTTAACAAACAATACCTCCACAGGTATACCAGGTAAGAGGTGCATACTGCAGGTAAAACACAGTTCTTGTATATAATTGTCTACAAACATACCACTGCCCAAACTAAGGCCATAGGATAGTGTAATAATACCTGTAAGGTACAGATTACAGCAGTGACTAAGAAAGTAGTGAGAACTATAGGGATATACAAGTTGTTAATTGAGATCTCCCTCCACCATACATGCAACAATAATCTAAATACACAACTCACTGGGATCTAAGGTTGGGACATATGTCCTATTGTTTGATAAATATTGAAATGTGTTTCTATACATGTGCCATGTTAAAATGTTCCCACACTGGTGGCATGCTGCCATCAATGTAACCTGCATGCTGTTATAATGGCCACTGTGGTTCCATATTTGAATGTGTTCTGTTTGCTATGCAACTGTTCCATATCTGGTGTTCTGGGTTAATGGGAATATCAGTGCAAGCTGTTATACCTAATCCTGGAATGTGTTGACTATTACTAACCCACATATGTTTTAAAATTGCAACACCATAGCACATTTGGGAAGGCCGTTCCCACCGGACCCACCTCTCCCACCTCATCTGGCCATGGCACCAGCATGTCTGGGGCCCACCTCGGGACCTCCTTGTCCACTGGTGCTGCACCACCTTCGGGTGGAACTGCCTCAGGGGATGGGGCTTGCTTCCTCCCTGGCAGCAGGCGCGGACAGGAAACTGTCACCTGTTGTCAGGTCTGGGGTCTGGTGGGTAGCAAGCTCTGCAGGGACTTTGGAGATCAGCTACTCCAGCTTGAGGGCCATGTGGCACATTTAGAGAGTCAACCTGCCCCTCCTACCCAGCTCACAGCACAGCCACCTTCGGAGCCGTGAAGGTGCAGTGGTGACTGCCCATGGGTGGGGACCTCAGTCCCACTGTTTCCATTTGGGGGCTCATGGGCTTCCGACTTCCAAACATCCCTCACCATCCAAGGTGTTTATCCCCCACATGTGTCATATACCGCCCCTGTATGCTGTCTTGCCTGTCTTGTCTGTCATCCTACCAATATACCTCCCCAAATATACCTACTATCCTTCTCCAACATCCTACTCTCACCTAAAAAAAAAAGAAAAAAGGGCAATCTGTTCCCGAAAAAAAATCTCGTCCAAAAAATAGCTATTTATTTGGCACACATGTTCACTGGACACATGTAATCTTGTCTAATTGGCTTCGCAACATATTATTGCTGTCCTCACCCCTTTCTCAGGGGTTTGAGTGTCCAAATCAGTGTATATGCATAGCTGCTGCTGTAGAAGAAATGGGCAGCTATGGACCTTCCCTACACCCGTCCTGCACATCCCTAGCTATTTTCCCTACTGTCTTTCCTTCTTTGTGCCCCTTTTTCGCCACTTTCCTATATCCCCTTTTTCTCTTCTTTTAAAGAAATTAGCATGGGTTAAGTGGGAGAGAGAACTTTTAAGCAGCAGTAAGTAGGTTTAATCCTGTTTGCATGGGGGTAAGCAATGCCTACACAGGATAAGCAATTTACAGGCTGAGTGTAAGAATATTTAACCGGAAGCTAGCATTGCTTACCGTCACGAAAATGTGTGCAAACCCACTTACAACTGCTTAAACGTGCCTTAAACACTCTGTATCTAACAGCCCTTGTTCTGCCCGGGAACAAAATAAACAGTCTTTGCAAGTCTCGAGCCCAGGACCCTGCACACCATAGCCAAAGTGATTTACCACAAAGCCATGTCATATATAAATAACTCTGATGTTTTCTCAAACATATCATCCGGCACAGTCATTCATCTGCGGTGGTAGTGCTGCGGTAGTGTTGTCGCCTCACAGTAAGACGCTGTCCGGTTCGATTCTCACCTAGAGCGTCTTCTGCGTGGAGACATGCATGAATGGGCGTATCTTCATTGAAGGTTGTGCATCAGGGCTGGTAACTCGGCACGCAAAAATCAACTACCAACCATTAGCGGACCGGAGTTCTGCTGTGGCGACCCCTAACAGGGAAAAGCAGAAAGACACAAACAAAATCATCCAGCACAGTCATTCAACAGTAGAGGAAATATATATATATATATATATATATATATATATATATATATTTACATATAAATGTTTACATATATATGTGTGTGTATATATATATATATATATATATATATATATATATATATATATATATATATATATATATATATATGTATATATATATATATATATATATATATATGTATATATATATATATATATATATATATATATATATATATATATATATATATATATATATATATACATCTAAAAGAAAACAACAAATACATATCTGACCAAAGGCACAATTTATGGGGGTGAGGGGCCCAATTTAAGTACCTCTTGTAATTATTGATATCATCCCCTCCTCAACAGACAATCAGATCTGCCTTGCAACATAATACCAACACTTGCAAGTTTCATACCCAGGACCCTACACAACATAGCCACAAGAAGTTAACAGTAATCCATCTCACCTGTACAATGTCAGGATGGTATCAATATGATGTCAAGCAGACCAGTCTGCCTACCATAGGGAATGTACAATGTGGAAGCATTAAACATTCCAGTTATACATATACACACACATATTTATGCAGATATATATATATATATATATATATATATAGATATATATATATATATATATATATATATATATATATATATATATATATATATATATAGACAGATATATAGATATATCTGTATATACACATACACACATATACATATACATATATTACTATGTATAGATATGTATAGGAAGATACATATTTAGAGGGTACGCAGCATATTGAACAGCCAGTATTCCTTCAGTTGCCACCGTTTAAAATGCACAGCATTTGATTCTCTCATACAAAAAACAATTATCGCATGAAACATATACCCACAGAGAAGTAAAGGATATGACACCACACACAGGTTTGCATCCATAAGAAATGTTTATTTGTGTAATATTTCAGCTGTATATGCCATTTCATATAGCTGTTAGGTGTTTGAAATACATACTAACTGAGTAATGCAACTCTCAAGCAAAACAATTTATGCAGTAATCTGAAAGCATAAAATATGTTGTTGTCCAGGCCAAGGACTTCAAGTAGTACAACAGTAAAGAAACACTGTCCCAGAAGATAAGAATCAATTAACAGTAAGTAATGCAGATGTAGTTCAGCAGCCTCCAATTACACTCTGTACTCAACCCCTAGGTGGGAAAGAATTAAGTTGTCACAATGAAGATGTATCTGTTACATAATAATGCTTAATTTAAAACATCACTATCACACTGACAAACAGAACTGTCAGACAGTAAGCACTAGCCCAGCAATCTTTCCATAGTGAAATGTATGAAAATGTACAGCCATATAAATTAAGGTGTCTTACTACTGATATCCCTCACATGTTGTAACAGCCTAGATTATATATGGTGCATACCCCTCCCTCATAGAATGACTTACAAGGGCATATAGCAGTGTTACATACACTGACCTCTGGACTGTACAAGGACACACATGTTTTGTCCAGCTGTAGCCTATATATATATATATACCCTCCCCCACAATATGTGTGGGGGTCCACAACATCACTGGAATGATGGCAGGAATGCAAGCATGAAATATTGAAAGGCCACTACTTAACAACCTCTTACTGCATGACATATGGATAACACCTGGCATATAGGTAGAGGACAGAGGCTTGAACACGGGGCCATATTTGCAATGTTATTGTTATACACTGAGAAAGTTGCTGGTGTTACAGGATTGGTTGCAACATACCCTTATTCAGGAATATGAAGTCAGAAACACAAATGGATGTAGCCATGTACTGATAGCACTCAGAGAAAATGCCAGTGATATATCTCAGATGAGACCTGTGTGGTGAACAGACAAAACATAACAGCCAATCCTCTGGCCATCATGTGGATAGGCCCACAGTTGAGAGCTATGCAGGCAGACTGCATTCCATACTAAACTAGTATGTGCACACATATCCTGTAAAACTAGCTGTATACAATGCATATAACAACACTACTCACACTGTCTGTAGGTCTGGAACCTTATACAAATATGTAGTTGGCCTGTGTCTGTAAGTCCTGTTGTAGGAGGTATTGCTACCTGCTGTCTGTAACACTGCTGCCCACACATAAGAAAGATGTCCTCCAAACAGGAAAGGTAAAGGGACAACACTCACATGATTAGTAATTTATAGTAGTGGGTTGCCATGACAGTGGTAACTGGAAATACTACACCGCTGGCTGGATGTAGGTAGCAAGTGCTGGACACTGATTGATGTGGAGGCCATCACCTGATCATGTGCATCAACTACAAAATCCATGCTGCAATCTATTCAAAGCAGGTCCAGCCCTGTAGTGGAGAGAGAGAAAGAGATAGAGAGAGAGAGAAAAAAAAACAAACAAAACAGACAAAAAACAAACAACAAACAACCAGTAAAAAACATTTTTTCACCAACTGAACCTACAAACATCCTGACATAACTAAGAGGACACATATAACTGTATTCAGAAAAGATGACAATCCTACAACAGGTATGTGAAACATATATGCATCTAATTGAATGTAGTACTTGGTCTATAATAATGGGATAAATGATGTGGAATGATTTATATGTGCCATCAAGAGTTGTTGTAATGATGTCCTGATGAACAACTGCTATGGAAAATAGTGTCTGTCCCTGTGGGCAGTGAGCCATTCCTGTCAACTGTGCAGATCAGCACTGAATGACAAGATGAAAGCCATTATAGTGTGTGTTCTGTACCGTAAGACATGTATATTAGTGTGGCAAATAGCTGCTGGCAGAAGTAATGCCGTTATGATAGACACATGAGTTTCAGAGCCCATCACTTGCAGGACAGTCATGTTAATGCGTAATATAGCATACACAAACATCATAGGTATATAATAGGCTTACCTGCAATCTGTCCCTATATATACCTCCCTAATGTTAGGCAGTGTCCACATGTGACACCTGTCTGTGTTGTAGCAAGGCAGAACAGTAGAGCTGTGAAGGAAGGATAGTTAGAGAGTGTGGACCTGATTTTTGAATGCACATCATATATATATATATATATATATATATATAAATCAAAATGTATATCTACACACACCCACCCACACACACACACATATATATATATATATATATATATATATATATATATATATATATATATGTACGTATATGTCTACATATATACCAACACACGCACACACATATTTATATACACACACATATATATATACATATATATATATATATCACCCTGTGATTGGGTACTGAGGGCCTCAAGGTGGTGTAGCACATCCCCCAAGTCTCTGTGGATCTCCCTATGCTCCAGACCCTGAACCTGACTTTGGGTGTCAGGACCCTGTCTGTGTGTGCTCCCAGTGGGACAAACACCATCCCCTGAGGTGGTTCCACCTGAAGGTAGTGCAGGACCAGTAGATGATGAGGTCCCAGGGTGGGTCCCAGATGTGATGTGGCCTGGTAACATAGCCAGATGAGGTGGGAGAGGTGGTTCTGCTGGCAACTGTTTTCCCAAACTTGCTATTGCATCAGTTATAGAACATATGTGGGTAGTAATAGTTCACACATTGCAGGATTATGTCTAACAGCATGCATAGATATCAACATTAACACAAAACAACAGATGTGCAGCACATAGCAAAGAGAACACATGCATATATGGAACCATAGTGGCCCTTATAATGGCATGCAGGTGACATTATTCATAACAGGCCACCAATGATAATGTTTCAGCATGGAACATGACTACAAGCACATTGCACAAATTGTTGTACAATACGATATATGCCCCAACAGTAGGTCTGCTGCAGACATACCATTGAGTTGTGTGATCAGATTGTTGTTGCAGATATGGTCAGGGGGAGACAGAGATATAGTTTAACAACTATTATATCCTTGCAGTTTGAGGTACTCAGATCTGTTTTCCTCTTTATGTCTTTCAGGCACAATGTCTTGGGAGAGACTACCGATCTATACACCCCAGGAGAATGACATAATTATTACATACCTGGTGCAGAACTACCACACCCTGTTTGCATGTATAGCCCATGATCTGCAGGAGAGGACCGCCCTGTGGAACAATCTTGTCTACAGGGTAAACAATGTCGGCCTGCATAACCGCAGTTATGAGCAGGTCTGACATTGGTGCACTGATCTACTTCGCCATGCCCATCGACAAGCTGCTGTGGTTAGGAGGGACCAGCATGTGATTGGGGGGGGGTCATGCCATCCAGCCCCCCTGACACATGCTGAGGAGCTCCTCACCAGCCCCGGGGCACCTGCCCACCTGCAAACACAAGACCAAGTGGAGAGCATTGTGGTGGTGGGTGTTACCCAAACAATGGATGAGGAGTATGCAGGTAAGGCCACAGGGCACATCAGTAGACCACTGTTGTGTATCCATCTGCATCTGTTGAGTTTAATTATGCATATGTGAGATTAAATATATATAATCTGTTACTGTGTTGTAGTAATAAACAGATGTGCATAATCTGTAGTATTGTGGGTTTGTACTGTTGATGTATTGTAATGTTGCTCCTACCCTGTAGCAATGTCAAAGGTGTGGCTACTGACATCATATCTCTCACACAACAATGTAGGTCCCTCTAGTATACCTCCAGGGCAGCAGCCTGTAGCTAGTAAGTATGATGTTTGTTCAGGTTTGCCAATACACCGGCCATGTTATGGCCATGGTATATTCCATGCACACATTTAACACACCTAGCCATAATGCACGCTGCCCATGTTTACTTATTGTTGCTGCTAACTGCTTGCTGTTAACTGCACTGCAACACAGTGGTCACCATGGTGACATATCTGAAGGGTATGTAAGAGTCCTGCAATATAACTAGCAACCTGTCATTGCAAGATGTGTGCACAGTGATGAACATAATGGTGAGACAAATGGCCTACAGTAGGGACATGTCTGAAACATCACCCTTATACAGTGCTACAACAGTGTATATGCCACTATTACAATGGCAACTGTTACAGATCTACACAACGGCATATCACAATACTGCATTCCACAACCCTTACAACCTGTAATGTGGTCCTAACGTGAGCAATGAATGCGTAATATGGAATCCTATGTTAGGACAGCAAATATGGGGAATACATACCTTCACAAACGTTGGAAACATATGTGTGCATGCACTCCAAATAACATATTGTGGAAGCAGCTTTTGTGGTACTGACAGCATGCACTCTTCATGACTATGGACCTTCCAGCAAGTACAGGTCCTCAATGTCACACCAAGAAATGGTCTGCTGTCCAAGACGTTTGGTCATCAAATGTACCCACTTACCTGCAACAGAGGCAGCCATGGCTGCACACATCTTACAAGCCATGGAATGATTCCCATACCAACAGGTAGCACTCAGGGATTGGACATGTAGACTTACCTCACCATTGCATATACCATGGCAAACAGTTCAGACAGTCATGTATGTGGTGATGATATATGGGACAGGATTAATGTAGAATATAAACAGATGGCCATCCAAGACAGATGATGACACATGTTGCAAACTGGTCATGCAGGCTGCTTAGTAACATACCACAACACTGGGGGAGTTGCAGCAATGTCTAGCAAGTACTGGCTGTGCAGTACCTGTGTTGGCAATTACCTGGACTCTGCATAAGTGTTGCCCATGGGTTAGGCTAATCAGATATGACAGTTGTTCCACAGGAAACATCAGCCAGGGCTCTCTACAGGTAGCGTATGCAGAACATCAAAAGTCCCCCAAAGGCATGCATTGCATTATGTATTGGTGTACCAAGACCAAGTGGGAAACCTACAGACAGTATCAATTAAGATACATGTGCTGCACAACCAACACCTCACCCCACCTCAGGCCCACCATCCCCATCTGCACCTTGCTGGTGGCAGTGTACACCTGTATGTTTGTCGTTCAATAGCAGGGACTAGGCCAGTACACATGGTGTTCAGAGCTTGGGACATTGCAAAATGACACATGTGTAGGCCATAGTTGTCAAGCATCTGTAAAAAGGCTGAGGATGGGGAGGGGGTGTCATCCTGAAACACAACTGTGCACTGAAGCAGAGATCCAAAGCTCACTAAGAATGGCTGTATCTGCACACAGTTAAGGTCATGAATTGTGGCAGACATAACCCTGACTCCACAGATGGCACTGTGTGACCTCCAAGGGCTGTGCATATGAGTTGACGTTGCAATCATGCAGAGCTGGGGGACATTTGTAGGGCAGAGTGACCAAGTACTGGCAAATGCAGATGACTGTTGGTGCAACAAACCATCATGATAAGGGTGTGCACACATATGCACTCACAAATTGTATGCATCTCAATCAGCATCTGCACAGCTAACATATTTGTTTGATACTGCATTTGATTGCACAGGTTGTATGTCACATATCAGGTTCATGCAATGTTAACATATGCAGTAATGTGGCCCCATGGCATATCAGGGAAGAGGGTGCCATATCAATAAGGATGTGTACACTTCCCATAGCTATTGTAAAGTTTGAAGGTTGTCAGTGTAATTGTATTTTATTGGCCATACATGCACTGCTGATGATAAGATCTGTAAATCAGACATCAGGCATTCACAAATTATGTCTGTCCACAAATCATCCCAGGTGTGTGTCAGACAAACACATTGGGGCTGTGAGGAGCAGAGCAAACGTAGCTGACATACATATACACATTCAGCAATGGTGTGTACACCTGTTAGGTGAGGTGTGGTGCACAGTACATGCCAGGGTGCCAAACAGGTGCACAGCAATACTGTGTACATGGGTACAGTGTGTTCCAGGGGAAGGAGCATCACTTACTAACACAACCCATGCATCACATGGATGTATAATGTTGGTAACTGGGATTGACTATAGCTGCACTGCATGCTGTTGAGTGCCATATGTCATGCATGTTGACAGATGGGTAATGAGAGGTCTGTGTGTAATATCTTTGTGCAACCTCACAAGTAAGTGTGTGTGTGTGTGTGTGTGTGTGTGTGTGTGTGTGTGGGGGGGGGGTTAATTTGTCTGTAAGTGCTATCTGTAGAATGTGTGTGTGTGTGTGTGTGTGTGTGTGTGTGTGTGTGTGTGTGTGTGTGTGTGTGTGTCCATGTATGCACATGTGAGTGTGGGTTTGTTCATACCTCTCAACTTCCCTTAGAAATTGTGCAGTAGATGGAAATGGACAGACACATTAGACACCAGGAATACTTTTCTGAAATGTAATCACAGGAAAGCTGATAGAATAATAAAGTCTGCAGCATGAAAGCTGTGTTGGGAGGGAAAACTAGACACCAGGGATACATTTTTAATTGCAATCAGCAGAAAGGTGAAAGAATACCCAAGTATGCAGTGCTAAAGATGCATTGGGGAATTACTAGACAACACCAGAGAGTGTTTCCAAGTATTACTGTAGTCCACATAAAAAGTTAATAGAGCAACAGCTCTTGCATCTACTGAACAATAGTTAAGTCTGAAACTCCAGTGCGTGACATTATTGACTGATTGTAGTAGCCCATAACATATGGTGGCCATGCTCAAGATGTCTTGACAAAGCCAGGGTGAACACTTGATGAAAAAATGACTTCAATCAAGCTAAAGAGTTAATGGAGTAACAGGTCATGTTTTGTGATCACTTTTCCGAGCAATTAGAAGAATGATACCTTAATGATCGTTATTATTGACTGTAATTATTTAAGACTGATGCAGGATGGGGAAAATAAGAGAAAAAAACTATGGACATTCTGTAAACTCAGGGACAGGTAAGTAGTATGGTGGAATGTCAGGGTGTGTGTGTGTGTGTGTGTGTGTGTGTGTGTGTGTGTGTGTGTGCGTATATGTATGTATATGTGTGCACTGTTAAGCAATGATGTACAGGCCTTAAAGTGCATTTTTTGTTTTCCCCCTCACAGGTGATGAGGTGGGTCAGGGTCCCTCCTGCAGGCAATCTGATGTTGGTGTCCATACAGACACTGAAAATTATGATAGGTATGTTGAGGCAAAGGCAGGGTTGTCAGAGGCTGAAGCTGCACCATTGTTTGACATCTCACTGTTATCCACCCCATCCCTGCACACAGTAACATTGCCTATACATACCCCATCACCAGTGACCATAGCTGAGGGACAGTTGGCGGTTGGTGGCATGGGACAGGACAGTGTGGTATCCTATGGCATGTGTGTCTGGAAACAGCAGCCATAGCCAGATGTCTGGTGGGGTACCACATAGGCAGATATACAGGGGTGCTCATCAGAGGGCTGCTGGTCATCATGCCCCTGGCAGAAGTGCCACATCTGGTGTCACCAGATGCATGTTTCAGGACATCATGGAGGTTTAGGCATGTATGGAACGGTACACCAGACAGGCTCTGAGGCTGCAGAGGGCTACTCATTCAGCTGTTACTGACAACATCCATGATCTTACAGGTGCCCTCCATTATTTTTCTGAGGTCATGGATAGACAGTTGGGTGAGATGGTGGAAATCCTCGACCGTGGAATGTCTGTGCTCGAGCACATGGTGGATGTGGTGCAATGGCCACATGGATGTAGGCCAGCAACACCAACACCTAGAGGTCGATGTGAACATGCCAAAACACAGTGCCACTCCTGTAGTGGCAGTATCAGCTGAAGCACTACAGGGGGGGTGCTGTCCACACCACACCACAGCAGGCCATGTGCACGTGGCCCTGGCTGGTGCCAAGAGGGACCTGGATCCAGTGGACATATGTCATCATCAGGGGAGAGTACCATATCATGGCTAGTACGTGGTGGTGCCCGTGTAACCTCTGGCAGGCACAGTTCTTGTATCCATGGCTGGAGACAGTGAACTGCACACGCTGCCAGGTATGGTCTGCAGCTGTCCAACAAACCCCTGTAAAGGGCAGCCACATGGCAGAACTGTGTGCATGTATACACACATTACTAACACAGCTAGGGCAACCCCATACCTACACACACCACATCACAACAGCCCAATTAATAATTAAACCCCCTCAGTCACACACATGGTGTGAAACGTATGGCTCAGCCTAGGTCTCTAGCAAACCAACAACACACCCTGTGCTTATGATGATACCTGTGCCACATCCCTGTCATCCATAACATCGATGCAGGGACATGCTAATATGGTTCTGATGCACATGGTGACTGTACTGTGGTGTACCAATGTAATGCTGTGTAGCATGTTGTCAGCAGTAAAGTTTAATGCTTACATGTCAGGAAGTGTAGCTGTCCAGCCATGATGCATTATAGCTGCTATTAACACAGAGTGATTGTAGTCTCCATAATGTATTCCGTTTGTGTTGTAGGTGTCCATGTGTCAACAGGATGATGGTCTGCTGTTGTATCCTACAAGGGGTATGACACTGTGATGACAACTTGGCTGTGTCATATCCTGGGTATAGGTGAACACATGTCATAGGTCTGTAAACAGTTAACTGCATGTGCCACAAGGATGATAGGTCTGGGGTATATACAGGTGAGTGCATGGTGGCTGATGTCAGCAGCCCTTCTACAGTGGACAATGGTAACTGTACTGGGTGTTACACACCACATGTTTGTGTATAACACACACAGAGGCTTTGGTGTTGTTGCAATACACAGAGAATACTGTACACATGGATGCATGTACCTGTGCAAGGAGCCCATTTTAGCCTATGCAATTCCACCAAGACAAAATAGGCACAATAACACATTAGGAAATAAGCAGTCTGCTACTTTAATGTAATTGACAATGGCACTGGCAGGAAATATGTCCCCTTCCCCAATGTAGTGCAATCCTCAACTCGGTAAACATAGGTGTGCTGGTGTGGGTGGCACAGCCCTACCCTTTGGGGGGTGTGAGGTGCTGTAGAACCACAGATAGTGTGATAGACAACTACTTAACCTGTTAACATGAACTGTACAGTATTACAGCCAGCTAAGCAGGGGGATAAACTCAACAGTAACTGCAATGATGGTGACTCTGTCCACAAGAGCCACACCCAGCTATATATACCAACCCCAGTATCGTTGTACATCTATACAGTGGGGAAGAGGGCATTTACACATCTACCACTAGTTGTGATGAAATGTATTTCCACAGGATGATACCTGTGAAATGTTAGCATTTGCCAAGGAATTCTTAGACAGATGACCTCCTGGGACATGTATATTCTGCAAACAGAAGTAGATTCTCACACACACACACACACTTACTTGGCAACACTCGGATTAGAACCCCTACCTACATATGTAGTGCTACTAATGTGTGTGGCCTTAATTGCACACACCACACAGTTTTTAGGATGAGGTGTGTTCCAGGTTACATGTTACATGAAGAACATCCCCAGGCCTGTACAGTATGGTAATGGGGATGTACTGGTTGTTTGTGGACAATACATATTGTGACATACTGTCATATACACATTGACAAACACATAACAGTCATACACACATCTGAGAGACCTGGGCTTGTCAGTGCTAACTACCTTGTCAGTGTGTCCATTCTGTTACAGATAAGTTGCACACAGCACATGCATAACTGGGCTGGATAGTGTTATCAGTTACCTGTATGGTTGATGGTGACAGTGGTCCCCATAGAGTGGAACAAGGGACATGTACTGGGGGTACCATGGTGTAAAGACAGTATACTCAGCACCC